>NW_028189207.1:0-32558 GCF_048542155.1 Nylanderia fulva
GAAGTGGGGGGGTGGGGTCATTTTCCTAATTATTTTGTATTTCGGTTGTTCGTTCGTCCCGGACGAGCCCCAAAATGTTACGTCCTCGCGACGTCTTTGCGCGTCTCACAAAAGATGCACTCACCCCTCCATCGCGTCCGGAGATGAATAATTCTCGAAATGAAAAAAGGATTTTTTAAACGACCCAATCAATAAAGCAAGAATACAATAATAAAGGCAAAATGCCCAGGTCTCGTAAGGTCCGCTCGGTGCGACAGTTTAAAACCAAAATCTAATCATGGCGCCCAAAAAAAATTTGAACCCGATTGTCTATAAACAACCCCTAGGAGATGAAAAGGGATGAAGGTGCTCAGGGAGTAAACAGGACGAAACAATTTATATGTATTAGCCATTTCAGACCCTACTTTTACGGACCCTTTTCCCTAAATAAGATCACAACTTAATTTGGCTACTTCCTAAAAGATCCACCTCCAGACTCTGGAAGGAAACCAACTAGCAGAATACATTAAAAATTTAAAATACAAAAGGGTCACTAAATAAATGCCGATGCTTTATCCAAAATTTCACCACGATTTAATATACCAATATTCGCTCAGACAACGACAAATCATCCGACGAATCATTTTCAATAACCGGACCTTCCGTAAAGATCAAAAACAATGCTTAAAATAACCCTTTATCGCAGTTAATAATTGATATTCAAATTATGTTAATATAACCGAAAACAATTCTGATTCAGATGAAAGTTCAATTCCTAATAACGATAATCACGACATGCAAAAATGTCAATTTAGAATACGATTACATCGACCCATTAATTATAGAAACTATACCATTTACAACCCTCTCCCGTAATTTTCCCAGTAAAGTAAAAATACGCGAAATAAAGAAAACTTATTAAACCAAAAGAAAATCATGTAATTTTTATAAGTCTAGACGGATCACCTTACGACAAGGAGCCGAACTTTATTCCAAATGCAAACCTTTTTCCTACATACGAAAATCTCAATTTTTTAAAAAGTTAACGTAAAGAAAATCAAATTAAAATTTAATATCATCCCCAAAAAGAACGAACAATCGGACTGTCTGTAGAACCGCAAACTGTGAAAAATTGTATACGCTCTTTATTAGACTGCGTTAACAAATTACAATAACTTTTAGCATTTAGCAAAACGCATAAATTCGATGACATTCCCTGGTCATACGTTGTTAATCCCAAATTTAAAAAAATTTTTTTTCCACGAACCCCCGCGTAAATATAAATATTTGTCAAATTTAGTCGATCACCCTTCCCTACAGAACGCGTAAAATTAATTTCAGAAACCATGCATCAGCATGCGGTGGCCACAAGGAGTTACGAAAAGTTTTTAAAAACTTCGACCTCATTACTTTTGGAGCACAATAAAACAAGATTTCAAAATTTATTAGGAAATGTCGCGAGTGTCAGTTAAAGAAATTTTAACGCGCGTTAAAACCAAGCAACCAATGATTATTACGGAAAACCCCGGCACAGCTTTTCGACAAAGTTTCACTAGACTAGTAGGGCCCCTCCCTATTACGAATAACGGAATAAATTATTTTAAACCATGCAAGATTTTTTAAACCCAAGTACTCTATAGCAGTACCATTAAAAGAAGCCACTTCATTAACGATGCCGACGCTTTTACGAAAGATTTTTTTGCATTTAGGACCTCCCAAGGCTATCCTTACGATCAAGGAACCAATTTTTTATCAATTTTAATACTTTATCCTAAAAAAGAAATTCAATGATCACATTTTAAAACCACTGCCCACCATCCTCAATCAAATGGATCTATAGAACGGTCACATGACGTTTTATAGAATATTTAAAAACACAAATCGCGATAAAAAAGATAATTGGGACAAATACAATAAACTCGCCATGTTTCCTACAATAAACGTCCACAAAGGAACAAATTTTCACCAAAACGACTAATATTCGGACGACTAGCCAGATTGCCCTCCGCGTATCAACCTATCGAAGAACCTCTAAACCTACTTATCAATAAATAAATACTTTGTTTAATAAATTATACGATATCCGCGAAAAAGCGCGAAAAAATCTTTTAAGCCAAAGAAAAAGCAAATACTTTTAAACCCCAACGTATAAATTCCCCGACTTTTTAAGATGGGATATTTTTTCTTACAAAAAGAACCGAAAAAAAGGGAAAATTTTTTCCAGAAACCTTACTGGGACCCTACGAAAAAAGGAGATCCTACCTACCAAAAACCCCAAAAACCCCAATCGACCATAAACGCGGTTTGGTCTATATCGATAATTTTAAATTAGCACATATAAAAACCAGGTTAAAAATTATTTCAAATTTTTTGGGTTTTTTTAAGATGGGGTTTGGCCCTCCCCAAACCCGTCCCAAAACCCAAACTACAATTTCCCCACTCACAGTTTTTTTAAACCTTTCCCCAACCCTGCGTAAAAGTAAAAAACGGAAATCGTAACGTATTTTACTAATTCTGCCTTTAAACCCAAATTTGGTTATTCAAATTTTCCGACTAGCCCCCACTTTTCCTTTTTTCCCAAAACACGGTAAAACTCAGGGTGGGTTGTGTTTAAATTATTACCCCTGAACCACAGTTTTTCTGTAAGTTCCGATTTTAAAACAATTTTTCCAACCAAATACGAATTGATAATTTTGCATAATTATTTAATGAGAAATAATAAAAAATTTAAACCCTTTTTCCCCCTCTAGTTTTAAAAATTTAAAAAAAATGTTTTCCCAACAACCCTGCACCCACAACCGACAGTTTTCTAACACGTATTTACAACACCCCTAATTTGTTAAACTCCCACACTCTTTTACAAAAGTTTTTCCTTTAAAACTGTTTACGACCCCCATAATTCATCTAGCGTTTAAATTTTCCCCTTCTCCACAAACGGTCTTCTCTGCGTCAAACCTTTCCCGGGGGGGAACTTTTAAAGAAGCTGCCCTATTTTTTTTAGGGGAAACCCTGCTACCGCTATACCCGGGGAAGCCAAAGGCCTTGAGTTTCGATTAAAGAGTATCGACGGAAAGGGGCAACTGACGGGTCGGGTCGAAAAAAAGATTTTTTGGGCAAATAAAAATTCGTTTATTTTTTTTTTAAAAACCCTTTTCCCTATTGAAAATAAATTTTATTGGCCCTGACGTGGTTGTGGGGAGTTTGAAATTGAGTTAAAAAATTGGGCAACTCCTTTCCAATTATTAGTTTTTTTGAAAAAAATTTAAAGTAATAAAAGAAGTAAAGTCGTCTTGAGCTTTTCTGAGATGAAGTTCCCGGTGCCGGGGATGTGAGGTTCACGGTACCTCGTCAAAATATTAAATTTTTGTTCGTGATTAAATTTGTAAATGGGACCCGTATTCGGGCCCGATGTAATTGGTTGGTTTTTTAATCCAGGGTATAAAATTTTAGGATCAGGTAAGAAATTTAGGGTTAGGGTTCGTTATTACCCTATTTGAATTTTAAAGGTGAAGGGTCCCCGGGAAATTTTGGGGTGAGAATTTAAACATGTAAGGGGGGGGTATTGTTAAATTGGGGGGTAAACGTCTGAAAGGGGACGTAAAGATTATTCGTGTTGGATAAATTTTTGGGCATTAAAAATTTAAAAGGGGCTTCCTTTCTCTAAAGTTCGCGTAGTCATGGAGACCCTTTCTCGTTCCCCCCGATCAATTTTTCTTTTTCCTTTGGAAGGGGACCATCTAAAGGTTTTTAAAAAAATTTTTATGAAAAAACTTTTTATAAACTGAGAGAAGGCCTTTCCGGTTTTCCCGGGAAAAAGTGAGTGACAGGTGTGTGAAAGCGTGGCCCTATTTTTTGGAGGAAAAAGTGAAAAGGGGGGAGGGGAATGGAGTAAAGGTGGAGGGTGGGAGAAAAAAGAAAGGGGAGAAATTTAAAGGATTTTAAAAGGATAAAGTGGTAAGGAGTTAGAAAAGAAAGTAGGGAAAAGGGGAAAACACGTGGGCCCTTTGACACGTGGGGAAAGAGAGTAGAGGGGAGAGGTGTAGGGGGTGGGGCAGGGAAAAAACAAAAATTGGGGAATTTTACTAGCGAGTTTGGGGCGATTTTGGGCATAGGAGGTTTAATCGAAGAAGAAAACGATGAAAGAAAAAATTAAAGAAAAGAATATTGAATAGGAGGATAGGGGATCAAATAGATAGGATGTTGGGGAAGGGGGAAAAAGGGGGGGTGAGGAAGAAATAAAAAAAGGCAGGGAGGCCAGAAAAGTAGGGATTTTGGGAAAGGGGAGGGGAGTTTTGGGATGCATAAGATTTTTTTTAAAATGAAAAGAGAAGAAGGGGGGGAGAGGATAAAGGGAAAAAAAGGAAAGAAACCTAAGAAAGGGGCAAAAGCAGAAAGGCTGAATAAGAAAGGGAAAGGGGGGGTAGAAAAAGGAGTTTTTAAAGGGGAAAAATGGGGAATAGGGGGGAAAAATAAAAAGAAGTTAGGCAGGAAATGAGAAAATTTAAGATAGAAATTTGGGAAAAAAGGGGGGAAAAGGAAGAAGAAAGAAGAATTAAAAAAGAGATAGGAGCCTTGGGGGAAAAGATGATCGATTTGGGAAAACCCGAGTAGAGGAAAAAGGGAAGAAAAGGGGGTAAAAGAAAGAGAGGGGGGCGAAGGAAAAAGTAAGGGATAAACGGAAAAATAAAGGAAAAAAGAATGACATAGGAAAAAAATTAAATAAAAAAAGAGAAAATAAGGGAAAAAACACATTGTAATAAAGGAAAGGAAAAAGGGGAAAGGGAAAGGGGTAAAGGAAAAGATTTGAAAATTTTGAAAAAAATAGGAGCGAAAACAAATAGAATGATAAAGTTTTTGAAAGGAAAAGGGGGGAAAGGGGAAAGGGGAAAAGGTGGTAGAAAACAGGAATTTTAAACAAAAAGACAATTTAAAGGGTAGGGAAAATATTTAAAAAGGGAAAAGGGGGAGAAGAAAAATGATTTCCCTGGAAAGAGAAAAATAAAATGGGGACTAATTTAATCGCGGGGGATAGAAAGGGGGAAAGGAACAAAGTATGGACGACAAAGGAAAGGTAAAAACAATGATTTATTGGGGGAATGGGGAAAGGAGGGGGTGTGCCCAAAAAAATTTGGGAAAAAAAATTATAAAAAGGGATAGAGAAAATTAGGGGGGAAAAAAAGGGGGAATTAAAAACAAGAGGAGGGAAAAAAAGGATAGAAAAAACGAAGACCCGGAGGAAAAATAGAAAAATTAGTAAGAAGGGTTTGGGAAAAGGAAAGGGTTGGGCAGGAAGGGAAAGGGGAAAGTAAAAAAAGGAAAAAAAAGGTTTTGGGCGTAAGATAAATTGGAAAATAGGGTTTTTTTTGGGAATTTGGCAGGGGTGAAGAATAAAAGGGGGAAAATTTTTTGGAAAGAAAAAAGATTGGGAGTTGGGGGTTTATGATGGAAAAATGATTTAAAGGAAAGGGGGGACGATTTAAAAAAGGGTTTCCCCAAAGGATTAATGGGAAAATCAAACCAAAGAAAAAGAAAAGAAAGGAAGAAACCCTTTTTGGGGGAAAAATCCTGGGGTAAGGGGGAAGGGGAAGATAAAAACTCCGGAATGGAAAAAGGCGGGGGAATAATTTATGGGGGGATTTTGAAGTTAAAAGAGAAATGGAGGGTAATAGGCGATACATCAACGGGGGCATGGAAAAGGGAAAAAGGAGGAAATAAAAGGGTTTATTGGAAAGAAAGAGAAATAAATGGACGATTTTTGGGGGGAGATTTCAAGCAAGGACGTAAAAGGGGGGGTAAAAGGAAAGGGGGGGGGAAGAAGAAAGAAATCAAAAGGCCCAAAAATTTTTTGAGGGAAAGGGGAAAAAGTTTTAAAAAAGTTGGGAAGGTTGGGGTTGGGGGAATTTTTTTAAAGGAGGGATAAATGGGGTAAAAAGTTTATTACACATATACAGGGAAAAGGGAAAAGGGAATAGATTACTGGAGGAGAGGATAAGTAAAAAGGGAAAAGGAAAAAAGAGAAAAGGGGTGGGAGATAACCCTAAATCGGACCATCACCCTTGGGTTTAAAGCTAAAAAGAAAAGGACGAAAAGGGGAAAAAGGGGGGGAGGGGAAAAAAAATAAGAAAAAAGGGGGGTGGACAAAGAAGGGGGGAAAAGAAAAAAAGGAAAAGAGTTTGGGGGGAGGGGTGGGGAAGGGGATTTAAGAGGAGCTAAGGAAAAAATAAAGGGAAAATAGAAAAGGGAAATTTAAAAAAGGGGAAAAAGAGTGGAGAAAGGGAAAAAAAAGGGGGGTGGACCCGGGTTTGGTGTGGGTTTTGGGTTTTGGGCCCCGGGGCCCCCCGGGGGGGGAAGGGTTTTTGGGGCGGGAAAATTTGGGTAATTTTGTAAGAAAAAGGGAAAAGGGGGGTAGTGGTACCCCCGGGGGCATGGGCAAAAACGGAAGGAGGGGTTTGGGAAAATTTAAAAAGGGAAAGGAAAAAGAAGGGGGGAAAGAGGAGATAAAGGGGGGGAATTTTTGGAATCTTTTTGGCTTTTTGGGAGGGAAGAGGTTTAAAAAAGGGAAAAAGGAGGGAAAAAAAAAAAAGGGGGAGGGATGAAGAGCAGGAGATAACAGGGGGGAAGTGAAGAGGAGCTGGGAAAAAATGAAGAAAAAAAAACAACGGGGGAGGATGGGGGACCGAGGAGGGATGGAAATAAAAGGGGGGAAGGATAAAGAGTTGGGGAGGGGGAAAAATTTCAACAGAATGGAGAGGGGAAGGATGGGCCGGGGATGTGGAAAGAAGGGGTTAGTAAAACCCCTGTTTAAAAAAGGGAAAGGGGAATAAAATGGGAAAACCCCTTTTGAGGAGTAAAATTGATGCCAACGCATACAGATATACGTGGGGATTTTAAAAATAAAAGGTTTTAAAAGGAAAATGGAGGGGGAAAATAGGGTACCGGAGAGTCAGACCTTTTTTTGGGAAGGGAAGGGGGTGAAAGGGTTTCATTTGTTGAACCCAAAATTTGGGGAATAAGAGGGTAAACAAAAAGGGGGGAAAGGGGTTTGCCCCGGGATTTATGGACCTGAAGGCGGCTTTTTTTTCGGTAGATGGGGGGGTGTTAATGGGGCATGAAGAGGAGGGGGGTGAGGGAGGGATTAAGGAGTGGATAGAAGTTGTTTCAGGGGGAAAGAGGAGTAAGGTAAAAGGGGGGGGAAAAAGGAGGGAAAAATTTTTTGGACGGCAAGGGGGTGAGGCAATTTTTCCCCAAAAGTCCGCACTTATTCGGTTTTTTCTGAAAAGCGGGTATAGAGGGAAATTTCGAAAGGGGTTTGGGGGGGGGGGGGAAAGGGGGGGGAAAAGGGCATTTTTTTGGCCCTACGCAAAATTTATATGGTTAAAATTTTGGCGGGGGGATGAGGAAGGGGTGATACATAGGGTTTGGGAAAAAGGAAAAATTATATGGACAAAAGGTTAAAAAGAAAAATTTGGGTAAAACAAAGGTAAAAGGTTTAAAAAAAGGGGGGAGGAAAAGAAGAAAAGATGGAGTTTGGAAGGGAAAAAAAAAGGGTTGAGGGAAATGAAAAATTCACTTTTTGGGTATCGCTACAGAGGAACGGGGGGGGGTAGGGGCGGTAAAAAACAGAGTTGGAAACAGGAGCGGTGATAAGACAGGGTTTGGGGGAATTTGGGGGGAGAAAAGGTTTTTTCAGGAAAACTGGATAAAAGAATATGCTAAAGGAAAGGGGGGGTGGGGACGGTGTTTTGGGAAAATGGGGCGGAAATATTGGGGGTTGGGAAAAGGGAAGAGGTGGAAAGGGAATGCAGGGGCGATGGTTAGGGGGACTTTTTGGAAAAAACTGGGGCCGCCGGGGGATATGGTAAGAGAGGGGATAGGAAAAAACCCCTTTAGGGTAAGGGGAAAGGGAAAGGGGGGCGGTAGGGGATGAGAGGAAGTTTGGGGGAAGGAAAGGGAGGAAAATTTAGCGGGAAATGTTTGAAAGGGTATTAAAAAGAATAAGGGGGGGAAAAGGGAAAAAACCCTGTGGGAAAGGGAAAGAGGGGGAAATTCTTGGGAAAAAAGGGAATAAGGAAAGAATGGGAAAAAAGGGGGGAAGGGGGGAGGAATTTTATGAGGGGGGGAAACAAAAAACAGGGAAGGCAAAGGGGAAAAATGGAAAAGGGTAAGAGTTCCCCCAAAATAATAATGGTAGGGAATGGAAGGAGGGGGTTTTTCCGGAAAACCCGAAAGGGAATTGGGGGGAAAATATATGAGAAGGATATTTTTGGTTCAGAATGAAAAATGAGATGAGAGGGGGGGAAATACTGGGAAGAAGAGGGGGAAAAAGGGGTGGTTATTGGGGGTAAAAATAAACTGGGGGCATTTATAGGAAATGTGGGGGAGAAGGGGGGGAAAGGGGAAAAGGTGGGGAAAAATTAAGAAATACTTCAGAAGGAAGAAGGGGGAAAGGGTGGATGAGAAAAAATAAAAGAAAAAAAGGGGAAAAAAACGGGAAAAAGGGGGAGGGGGGGAAAAGGAGGAAGGAAGTATGAGGAGGAGAAATTGGGGAGGGATTAATGAGGGGGTTTAAAAATTTTTGGGAATCCCAAAACCCAAACGAAGCGATAGGGAGGGACGGCTCTTTCTCCCCTCTAAAATAGTAGATAAGTAGGTTAAGTAAATTAAGTTCTTTGTAAAATTTGATGGGAAAAGTGAGTTAAAAAGGGGAAAATAATTAAAATTGTAAGATTTTTTTAAAGGTTTGGGGGAAAGCTCCAAACAAAACGCCTTCAATCCCTTTGGGGACAATAAGAAATTTAAATTTAATATAAACCGGGGAGAATTAAATAATCAAAAATAATCGAGTGTGATTTACGTTTTAAGGGGCGTGATCTACCCCTTTTTTAATGAAATTTGAATGAATGAAAAGGGGTTTTTTCTTTCGAAAATGCCCTTTACCCTTTTTAAATTAAAGGGGTTTGTCAATTTTTAATTTAATTAAACGATCTGAAAGAGAATTGGTATATGTTGGAAAAAGGAAAAAGGGGCCCTTTGTACGGTATTTAAAATCGTTTAGGTTTTAGAAAAATTCCGCCGCCCGCAAAAAGAAAATTCACGGATCAGTCGAAAAATTTGGTAAAAAAACCAAATTTCCCCCGGGCCAACCAAAGGGGGCCCGCACCATTTGCGGCACAAAATCGCGGGAAGCCGGGCCCCGGGGGGAAACAAAATTTTTTTGGGCCAATTAACGCGTTTCCCCGTGTATCCCCCTCGCATCACACGTTCGAAAAGCTATATATTAATTTTTGGGAAACAAACGCATTTTTTAAGCCAGCGGGTATCAAAATAAGAGTTTTAAAGGCCCCGTTTAAAATAAAAAAAATTTAACGTATAAACGGGCAAAAAGACCAAATCGCGGAAAGACCAAAGCGTTATCCTAACAAAATAAAAAATTTTTTGTTAGAATTAAAAAACCGGTGCACAAGGGCCCAAATTTTTACTTGGACACGGCCAAGATTTTAAGCAATTTTTGAGTCGCGTTTAAATCATATTTTGCGCGTTTTCAAAAAAAATTTATAACGGTGGGCTAAAAGAGGCCAATTTTTTATTGTAGATTCGCGATCGTGATTTTCCCAAATAGGCCCTTTTTTTTTTCTTGCGCCCAAAACTTTGGTGTCGATACCCAAAACCAAACATTTTTTCTTTTTTGTGATCGCAAACTTCGAAACGAAAAATTTTTTTTGGGTACGACGTTTGGGAACCCCCTCGGCTTTCGATAAGTATAAATTTGGAAAATTAATTTCCCTTGGCGCGTACAAAAATGCTTTCGATTCCATATCATTTTTGTTTTTTCTTTGGTTTATTTGTGTAAAGGGTCCAGGGACTTTTTTTAAACTGGGGTATAAAAAATTTGACTGTTTTTTGTCTTTCCAAACCAAGACCCCCTTTAAATTTGGGGCTTCCGGGCCGTAAATATCAATCTCAGCGCACAAAATGGGTGCGCGACACCCTTTAAAATCCCAGCCCCTCAAAAATTTCCTTTTGGCCCACCCATCCATCTCTCAGGAGATTCCTATGTTTTTTTTTTCCAAAAAAAAAAAAACCGGATGAAGGATCTAAAAGGCGGGGGCGCGAGCCCGGCCCTAAAAAGGCCGAGAAATGCTCGTTCGTCGCACTTCGTGTCAACCAGGGTTCAAGCCGCGCGTTCCCCCCAACATTTGTTCCTTAACCGGGGTGAGTTTGGGGGGACAAATTAAAAAATTAAAACTCAAGTAAAAACCAGTACATTGAAAGGAAATTAAAAATCGGCCATCATAAAACCCGTTTCCATGCTTTCAAAAAAGGTGCCCAGCTGGTTGGGAAAAGACTAATTTGTTTAAAATTTCCCCAGTGTCGTTAAAACCTAAATTTGTTTAAAATTTCAGTGTAAAAATTAAAAGCCCCTCGCAATCACCAAACTGGTTGCTATTCTTTTTCCCCAAAGGCCCCTCGAAAATTTTTTAAAAAAAGGATCGTCGGTCAAATCTGATCCCGCCAAAATTCGCTCCGAATACAATTTACAAGCCCGGGGGGGCCCCCAATTGTGCGAAATCACGCGACCGGGCTGCAGCTTTTTTCCGACGAGAAGCTTTTTAAATTCACTCTTAAAAAAAGGAGACTTTTTGGTTACGTCCCAATAACATCGGGCATAATTATCTTTTGCCCAGGATGGTCTTCTACCCTCTTCTACCCCCCGGGGACTTTTTAAAACTGCCTCTTTTTGTTTTAGGGGCACCTGCCCCAGGCCGCTATACCCAGGAAGCCGAAAGCTTGAAAATTCGATTGAGGGGTATCGGACGGAGAAGGAAACTGAGGGGGTCGGTCGATAAATAAGTTTTTTGCAAATACAATGTCTTTTTTTTTAAATTTAAAAACCTTTCTTTTGTTTAAAATTTTATTGGTCCTGACGGGGTTTCCCGGGGGGGACCCTTGGAATTGATTTTCCCAATATTTTTTGCTCCGGTTCCAAATTTTAAGGCTGAATGAGATTAATAAAAAAAAAAAGTCGTCTTGAGTTTTTTCTGAGATAAAATTTTCGAGGCCGTCGGATTGGGGTTCACGGTACCCCGCAAAATATTAAAGTTTTTTTTTCGTGATTAAATTGAAAAATTGGGTTTCGTTTCGGGCGATGAAAATTGGGTTTTTGGTTTTTAAAATCCAGGATAATATTCAGGATCAGTAAGAATAATGTTAGGGTTCGTTTTTAAACGAAATTTGATTCTAACGGTAAAGGGCCCCCGGAAAATTGCGGAGAAAAAATAAATTAAGGGGGTTTTGGGAAAATTGGCGTAAAACCCCGGAAAAGGGGGGATGGGACGATTATTCGTTTTAAAAAAATTTGGGCTTAAAGTTTTAAAAAAGGGTCTTCTTTTCTATTAACGTTTGCTTATCAAAATTGGAAAAGGGTTTGCTCTTCACGATAAATTTGATTTTTCCTTGGGAAGGGAGAACCATCTAATGGTTAAATAAATTTTTTAAATATTTTTTTATAGAACGGAGATAGCTAAAAAATAAAAGGAAATTTTAAAGTGTAAACTCATTTTAATTTCGTGTTTTTAACGGGTTAAAAAGTTAAGAGAGATAAAAGGTTTAATCATACGAAAATGCCCCTTCCCCCTGTTTTTTAATTTAACCCGTTGTTCAATTATAATTGAAAAATTAAACGAACTAAAAAAGTTGGAAAATAATGTGGAAAAAAAAAAGGAATTTTATTACGGTTTTAATATTTATTAAAAGAATTTTAATTTTTTACTTTCAAAACTTTTAAAATTTTAAAATCAAAATATTGAAGTAAAAATTCTTAGTATTAAATCAAAAACCTCTTTCATTTTTTTTGGGGTAAAGTTAACGAAACCCATTGGAAAATGAAAGGTAATAAAACTTAAAAGAAAGAGAGTAGGTTTTTCTTTTCCGGCTGGGCCCCGGGTTTCCTCGGGTTCCTTGTTTTAAAATGCTAATGCACTTTTCACTTTACTAACTGAAACCTCGAGATGATTTGCGAATGTCCCCTTCCCGGACAGGATAATTTTCTAATTTGTCCCGGGGGAAATTACGGCATTTTTCGCTAATATGGGGTTAGGATACGGGGTTTTACATACATATTAATGAGCATTGAACAATAAAAGGCAAAAGAAATTTATTAAAATAAAATTGAGTAAGAAAGGGCCGATTTGGGTTTAAAAAATAGAAATAAATTTTTAGTATTAAATAAAATATTGAATAAATCAAACATTGAAACCGCAAGGGGTTTTCAGATGAAATTTTCGGGGGAAAAAAAATCAAAATAAATCGGAAAGGCAAGTAATATTTTGGGCTTAGTTTTAAAATTCAAAATTCAGATTTTGGGAATGTATGTAAGATTGATTTAAATTTTGGGGATATTAAATTAATGTTTAAAATTAATGAGTGTCCCCCGCTTTACTATTTAGGGATAGTAAACCTGGCTTAAAACCACAAGGTTAGACAATGTCAAATGTGCCTTGCTAGGGGTTACACTTCCCTACTGTGTTCTTCCCTCTGAGTCTGAAAATCTAGTACCTGGGTACCTCAGCCCCAAAATGGGGGGCTGTGTCTCGTTGTCTTCGGGGAATTTGGGCTGGTTGACTACTGGATTATTGTTTTGCCGGAACCATTTTGCGACGAAATCTTTGCCCGGCCCCGTACTGGGGGGCGGGGTTTTATATCCGGGGTGCGGGGAAAAATGTGGCCGCTCCCCCATGGGGGCGTTTTGGGGTTTAACCCAAATGGAAAAGAAGATATGCCGGGGAAGAAACCAACAATCTTTTTCCTGGTAGAGTTTTTCGTGGGTTTTAACCCCCAGAAGAGGGCTTCTCAGTGGGCGATAGCGGTTTTTCCTTTTTGGGGTTACTCATGGGGGCAAAAGGGTTTTCCCAAACCGCCCTTTTATTCTCGGTAGAAATTACTGTTTTCTTTTATGACTCTGCTAGTCGCTTTATTTTTCCTTTCGTTTTTCCGGGGTAAAAATTTTTCCCCTTAACGGTCCCTTCTAAAAAGGTTTCGGGTTTGGGAAAACGTTTTTCCCTTCGGTTTTTCATCATGCTTTTTAAATCATGTTTCGGGAAATTTAAAGGGTTTCTCCCCTTTTCTTTCTAAACCTTCTAAAACCCTTCTAGAGGGTTTTTTGGGGGAAAGCCGGTTTCACATAATAAAGGGGGTTTTTAACCAATTAAATTATTTTGGGTAGTAAAAAAACTACTTTACAATAAAATCTATATATTTTAGGTTATTTTTTCTTTAGAAATATTCGTTTCTTTTTTGGGGGGATTTAAAAATAAAATTTGCATTACCCTATTTTCGTAAAATTTTGGGTTATAAAAAAATAACTTTTTTCCAAATTATACAAATTTGAAGGTAAACTAAAAAAGGGTTTAAAGGGGGAAACCTTCTCCTATTTTTTAAAGTTAGGTTTTAAAAATCATAAAAACGGGGGGTAAAATTTATAAAATTTACTTTAAAAAACCAAGTTTAGGGGAAAATTGAAATAATTTCGCTTAAAGAACAATTTCAAATTTCCAAATTTAAACCATTTGGGTTTAATTTGGGGGAAGGGGGGGAAAAACCCACCATTTTACTTTTATTTTCCTATTTTAAAAGGGAAATTTTGGAAGAGATTTGGGGGCAGGGGGGAACCCAATTTTAATTTTCAATTTTTTTTATATTGGGGGTTTTGGGAAACAAATAACGGGGGAAAATTTCCAAATTACATTTGTTTCCATGGGTTGGGGGGGAAACTTATAAAAAACCCAAGGAAAAAACTCTTTTTTTGGGGGAAATTAACCGTACCCCCCCGGTACGTTGTTTTTATAAATTTACGCCAAAACCTTAAAAAAAAAAATTAAACACCAAACATTTAGGGGGAAAATTTTAGTGAAAAGGGGGGGGCTTCTTAAACCCAAAGGGAAAAATCCCAATACCAAAGGGGCGAAACAACAAAAGACGAGCGTGGGACGAAAAGGGGGTTTTTAAGGCCCTTTGCTTATTGCCGGGTAATGGGGGGCTTATATTTAACGTTGGGCGGAAAGGTAGTTTTTTATCCACTTTATGGGGCAATTTTTTACTTAGTTGGTAAGGGCCAAATTTCGTTTTGGGGGGGGGGTCGGTGGGGGCGATTCCCAATTTGTCGTGTTTTGGCCCGTAAAGTGCCGTCAAGGAAAAAACCCCCAATATTCTGACTGTTAATTTTTGCACCACTCCGGGGGGTTAGAGCGTCCGACGGGATATTAAAATTTGGGGGGTTAAATGGCCCAAAAATGTGAACGGTGCCAAAGGGCTCGCTTTTTATAAATGGTGTAGAGTATCCCGGGAAATTAGAAAGCAGGGCAATATGTAAGGTTTTTTCCCCGGGGTTAGAACATCCCATTCGTTGTCTGTTTTCGGGGCCCCTTATTTTTTTAAACTTTTGTTTCCTAACAAAAATGATCTAGAGGGGGACCCAATTTTGTTAAAAACCCTTTAAAAAAAAAATTTTATTTAAAAGGGGGTTTGGGCTATTTCCTTTGTCATTCGTGAGAAGACATTTTTTAATTTAAAGTAAAAATATGTGTTATTAAATATTTTTTATCCCCGGTTTTTCATGTAGGTTAAGTTTGGGTCATGAAATGTTTTAAAAATTTAATTTTTAAAAAAGGTTAAATTTTGGGGGGGGGGGGAAATTTGTCGGGACTTACAAGAGGAATTTACTCAAGGCCCCGGGCGGCTTCACAGGTAGAGTCGCGAAACAGCGACAGTTCCACTAAAATTTAAACTCGGATAAGGGGGTTCCTCCCCAAACCCGAGTCTTCTCCCAGGTGTATAAGGGCGTACAAAGGGGGCCCCTTTAAAATTTTTGTGGGGGGGTTTCAGGTCGGTAAAAACCAAAAAATTTGCAGATAAATCGGGGCGTGTGGGTGGGGTGCCCTACGAAATATACCCTAAGGAAACAAGGGGCCCTTACCTCCCCGGGTATGGGAAACAAAGGGGGGCCCCAAGACGGGATTGGGGTTTTTAGGATTTTGGGGCCCCTTTTTTTCAGCACGGGGGAGTGGTTGAGAAACTGTTGACGGTTGACCCCCCAGTACTTTACGGGGACCATGGGGTGGGGAGTAAAAGGGGGCGGAGGCTGGTAGTTAGATATAAATACGGGGTTTTTTTAAAAAAATTTTCGCGTTTTTTTAAATTTTCCGCATTACGTATTTTTTCGATTTTCGTTTTTTTTTGGGGGCTTTATGTTGGTACTCATTTTCTCTTTTTATCCGAAAAGACGGCCATTTTGAATGTTCATTTAATTTTTGACGTTTCTTTTTTTGCACGTGTTTTGGCTGGGCTTCGATTTTTGGGCCTTTTCCAAAAAGGGAAACAAAATTTTTTTATCAATTTTTTTTGGGGAAAAAAAAAATTAACCCCCGGGGACCCTTCCGAAGGTTGACGGGGGCATATTTTTAAGCCCCTTTGGGGACCGAACAACGGTTTTTACGGGGGTAAAAAAAGTTTTCCCCAAAGGGCCCGAGAAGATGTGAACGAGGGAAGGGAACCGTGCCGCCCGAGCACCCCAACAACAACGTTTTTTCGATTGCATGGGCGGGGAAATCTTTATTTCTTGCCACGGGGTTAAACGGTAAAAAGGAAAATTTTAAACCTGAAAGTTATCGCAAATTGCCGAAGAATCCGCCAAAAACGCCCCGGATTTTTTAATAAAAAAAAATTGGCTTTTGCCCCAAAAAAAAAAATATAACCCCCTTTGGCCACCCCTCGTTGCTTTTGCGCAAAATTTTTGGGCCAAAAACAAAACTAATAATGCCGCAGAAACCTTATTCCCCAGATCGGGGCCCCCTGTGATTTTTTTCTTTTTCCCCGAAACTGAAGGGGCCCCCATGAAAGGACCCCCGCTACGCAAACGTTTTAAAAATAAAAGGGGCTTTAAAAGGAGGAGCTGAACACGATCAAAAAAAAGTTTTTTTGAAGTGCTTCGAGGATTGGAAAAAACTTTGGGCCCCCAAAGGGTATAATATCTGGGGGGGACTTTTAAAGGGGGCCCAAAACATATTCTGAAAAAATAAATTTAATTTTTTTAAAAAACCAAAAATTTTGGGGTTAAATTTTTGAACACACCCGTATCATATAGTCGTCCCCGTTTTTGATGGGGGGTTTTGGGAAATACTTAAACGTATTGTTTGGGGAAAAGAGGGGTTGTCGGGGTACGCAAGTGTGGGCGGCGTGGGGGCAAACGACCCCCGTTTTGGGGAAAACCCCGCAAAAATGGCGGAGGGCCCTGGGTTGTTTGACCGTGTGTTTTGAATGGGGCCAATATGGGATGGCGTGGGTTTTTCCGAACAATGGTTTAAAAGGCCCGCAAATAAAGACGACGGGGGGGGTCGTTTTAAAAGCGTGTTTAAAGGGGAAGGGGGTTTCAGATATGGCGGCGGCGTTGGGGTTTCCCCACCACGTGTTTTGAATAAGGCGCGCAATATGGGGATACCCGGGGGCCCCGACCGCGTGGGTTAAAGGGAAAACCGCAAATTTCGGCGGCGTGGGGTTTTTCTTACCACGTGTTAAAAAGACTTTCAGATATTGGGGGCTTTTTGGGGTTGCCGACCACGGGTTTTGGGAATAAGGGGCACAATTATGGCGTTTGGGGGGGTTGGGTTTCCCCCCCCCTTTGACCGCGTTAAAGAAACGCGCAAAAATGGCGGCGGGGTGGTTTCCGACCACGTGTTTAAAAAAGCCCTGCAGATATGGGCCGGGGGTGGATTTGGGCCCACCACGTGTTCGAATAAGGGGCAAAAATAAAGGGGGGTCGGCGTGGGTGTCGACCGCGGTGTTTAAAAAAAGGGGTTTCAAAATATGGCGGGGGCGTGGGGGTTTTTCCCACCACTTTTTCGAAAAAAAGGCGCGCAATTGGCGAGGGGGTGGGGCGTCACCGCGTGTTTAAAAAGACGCGCAAAAATGGCGGGGGGGCCTTTGGGGTTTCCGACCACCCTGTTAAAAAAAGACGTCCCCCTATGGCGGGCGCGTGGGTTTGGCCCCCACGCGTTTTTCCGGGGGCACGTAAAAGGGTTTAACAAATTCTTACTTTTTGGGGCTGGGGTTGGGGCCTCTTTTTTTAGTCCTTAAACCAATGTTTTTTGCTAACCTTTTTGTAATGGGGGGCAAAGGGGTTTTTTTTTGGCCCCGCGGGTCGAGGGCCCCCCGTGATGACTTCCACTTTGGGAAACTGGTTTGTCCCCCAAGAGAAGGAGTTTTTTCGCGAGGGCGGCGTCGAATAACGTAGCCCCTTTACGTTTTCATTTCGTAAAAGATTTTTTACGTTTAATCCCAAAGGGAAATTTCCCAAAAAAATTTTAAAAATTTTAAACTTTTTCAAAAATTTTTTTCCCTTAAAATATTAGCATTACATCTCTAACCTGCCCGAAAAGCCGGTATTAAAAATTTTAATCCACATATAAATTAAATCATAAGTTTAAAAAAGTTTTTCTCACAAATGACAAGAGAAACAACCCACTTTTTAAAAAATATTTTTTATCATAAAAAGCAAATTTAAAAAAGGGGGGCTTTCCCTCCCCGGGTCATTTGTTAGGAAAAAATAAGGGTTTGAGAATAACACGCCTTAGCAAAAATATTATTACCTTAAAACTCCCTTCATTAGGGGACAAAATTTATATGCAAAATTCCCTTTTAAACCCCTCGTACGCTCGAAAGTTTCTCCCAAATAAAATGTAGTTTCAACCAAAGAAAATAAAAGTTTGGATTTTTTTCTTTATTAAAGGGTTTTTTTTATAATAAACACCAATTTTTTCATCTTTGCTCCAAAAAAAATTTTAAATTGATGTTAAACTTTAGTCAAGACAGTTTGGGGAATAACCGATAATTAATTTTGTACCGCAGGCCCCCGTTTTAAAACACAAAATTAATACGTTTTTTCTCCATACGAGTTTTTCTATCAAATTTTCATTAACCAAAGGAATGGGAAATGGGAAATTTAAAGTTTTTTTTTGTCCACACCAATTTTTTAAAAGAAAAGAAAATAAAATAAAAGAAAAATTAGAAATTCCTTCCTGACCCAAACCCCTTTTAAACAATTTACATATAACTATGGAAAAAAAATGGAAATTGGGTATTTTAAAACCCTCCCTCGCATTAATAAAAATATTTTAAAAAAAAAAAAATTCGTTCCTTTTTTTCGGTTTTTCTTTTCAATTTTCCTTTAACTATGAAATGTAAAATTTAAATTTAAAAAATTTTAAACCCCCCTATCATGATTTTAATTCTAACTAAAAAAATAACCCGTAAAAGTTCCAAATTTAAAATTTTCTACAAATTTTCACAAGTTTAATTTAAAAAAAAATTAAAGCAAAAAAGATTTTTTTAACTATAAAAAAAATTTACAAGTAAAACATTTTATTTTAAATCGCAAAAAAGGAAACGACAATTTAAAAATAAAACCACCTTAAACTTTTATCCCTTGGAAATAGTAATTAGGTTTTGAAACCCGCCTTTAAATTTTGGGGGAAATCGGCTTTTCTCTCAAGAAAAAATCCAAAAAATTTTTAGGGTTCCCAGAAAGACTTTTAGGAACCGTTACAAAAATTTCCGAACCTTTATGCAATGCATGATGCAACGCTTTTAAACAAAGTTTGCCAAAATCAAAAGGCCCCTTTTCAAGCCGCATAGCGATTAGTCACCAAAAGAAAAAAACCCAACGCTACAAAAAAACGATAAGATATCGGGCGCATAGCCAAAAAAGGTATCGCTACGCTACCGAGAATAGAAAAAAAAAATCGGAGCGCCCGGGAAATTAGTCTCAAAAAACGCCGCTATTGCTCTAAAAAGCCATCTCTCCCGGGGCTTTAAACCCTCGCAATCCTAAAACCCGGAAAAAATTGTCTCCGGTAACTTCCCCCCGGGATATCTCTCTTTTCCCCTTGGCTTAGCCTCATCGCCCGATGGGGGGACGAGCCACTTTTTCGGGATATAAAACCCGCACCCGGGACGGAACGGAAGTGATTTTTTTCGCAGTGGGTTTTTCCGTCAAAAACATCCCAACACCTCAACCAGCAAAAACCCACGGGGTCCTGAAGACCAAAGAGACATAGCCGGGCCCTTTTTTTGGGGAAACCTGCCGGGCCCTTTTCCCGGCCGAGGTACCCAGGCTTTCCCCAATCTTCAACCCCGAGGGAAAAACACAGTAGCGAAATGTACCTAGCAAAGGGACATTAAACATTGTCTAAACCCTTTTTAGTATTTAAACCCGTTTCCCTATTTCCCAAAAAATTTAAAACGGCGACGGACCCTCCCTTTATTTAATCATTTATTTATAAATTTAAATTCCCCTCCCTTTCATAAAATTCCCCAAATCTGAAATTTTTAACATGACCAAAACCATATTAAAATTGGGATTTCCCATATTATTTCCCATCCACGAAATTTCATCTGCACACTCTGCTTTTCAACGTCGATTTTTCCCAAAATTTTACCCCAATACTATTTTAAAACTATTTACCCAAAACCCCATACTTTCTCAATCAAATTTTAATAAATTCCTTTTGGGTTTTTTTTTGTAAAACCCCTGCTTATTTTATATGTAAAGTAACCCCTGGGGGGGGGGCCTACCACATATTTGCGAATTGAATTCCCCTAAAATTTTTCTGTACACATTTTTAAAAAAAATTAAAACCCTTTTAAGGGAAAAATTTTCCCAAATCATCCCCTGAGGTGCACGGTTTTGTAAAAAGGGGAAAGTCGCATTAAACCTATTTTAAAACCGGACCAGAGGGAAACCCCGGGCCCCCCCCGGTGAACACCTATCCTGTATCTCTTTTACGCTTTTAAATTTTTTTGGGATTTTTTCCCCCAGTTTTTCCCAAAAAACTTTACCCCAAAAACTTTACGTGATTTTGCATAAATTGGGTTTCGATTCATTTTTACAAATTACCCCCACCCCCGGCCCATTTACAACCAAAAAAAATATTTCCCGCATAAGGTAAAATTTGGGAATTTTCCTTTAGGTCACGTTTAGTAATTTAACGTCCCCATTAGCCTATTTTAAACCGGACCAGAGAAACCCCGGGCCACCCATGAACAACCCATCTCTCTATTCTTTTACGGGTTTTATTACCTTCATTTTCCAAGGGTTTTCGAATTTTACCAAACCAATTCCCAGGTCTTGGGTATTAAACAAAATTATTACTTCAATTTTTTAAAAACTTTAAAACTTTGAGGCTTGAAAGTAAAAAATATTAAATTGGGGTTTTATATAGATTTTAATACACTTCAAATTCCCCTTTTCCAAATTCCACATTTTTACCCAATTCTTTTTTCAATTTTTGTTTTTAAATTTCAATTATAATTGACACCAAAAAAGGCCCTTAAATTACTTAAAAAAAGGGGGGGAAGGGCTGCCTGGGTAAAAAAAAAATTTAACCCTTTTTCACATCCCCCGTCTCTAAATCTTTAAAAACAATAAATCCAAAAAAAATTAAAAGGGGGGTCCCCAAAAAAACCAAAAACCTTTGATTTTTTACTAGCTCGTTCAAAAAAACATTTATTCAAAAAAATAAAAATTTTTTAAACCCTTAAAAATGGTTTTCCCCCCCTCCTGAAGGAAGAACAAAAATTTTCGTGACAGGGAACGGCTCCATGACCACGCAAGGGGTTTTTAAACAAAAGACCCTTTAAAAACTTAATGGGCCCCAAAATTTTCCCCCAAAAAACGAAATAAGGGAACGATCCCCTTTTCCAGAAAGGTTTACTCGCCTAAAAATTAAAAAAAATATCCCCCCTTACATTGGGTTAAAAATTTTCCCTCCGCAATTTCCGGAGCCTTTACCCCCCCTTAGAATCAAAACTTAATAAAAAAAAAAGGGGAAAACCCTAATCATAATTTTTCCTGTTCCCCCCGAATTAATAAATCCCGGATTAAACCAAACCCAATTTCAACGCCAGAATACATCCCATTTTTTCAAATTTAAAACACGAAAAAAACTTTAAAAATTTTTTGACGAGGGGTACCGTGAACCCCTTTCCTCCGACGGCACCGCAAATTTATCTCAAAACCCCGGGGCGACTTTACTTCTTTTTTATTTTTTACCCTCATTCAAAAACCTAATAATTCGGAAAAAGGGGCTTAGGGAATATTTTAAACCCCAATTTTCACAAGCTCCCCACGGCCCCCCGGGGGGCCCCAGGAAAATTTTATCAATAGGGTTTTATTTCCCCCCTTGTTTTTGCCCCCCCTTCCCTTTTTTAGCCGGGGAAAACCCCCCCCGTAAGTTTCCTTCTTCCCGTCCGGGGGTCCCCCTCAACTCTCCCCCGCCCCCTCGGCTTCCCGGGGAAAAGCCGGCCTAGCGGTTGCCCATAAAAAAAAAAAAGGGGAGCAAACTTTCTTAAACTCCGGGGGGGCCGGAGGGTAACGCCCAGGAAGACCGTTTGTGCATTGGGAATTTTATAGGCCCCTTGAAAATTTTTTGGCGAACCCCCAACACAATGGGGTTTTTTGGGGCCGGTTTTTTGGGCGGGGGATTAATGGGGGGAAAGAACTTATGTTTTTTAAAAAAATAACGAAACCAAAAATCGGGGGAATAAGGGTTTTTGGGTTTTTTTCGTCCCCGGGTTTAAAAACGTCGTCCCCCCTTTTCCCGGCCCCCCGAGATTTTTGGTCTTTTTTTAAAACCCGTCTTCCCCCTTCCCTTTTTGGGGGGATGCGGAGTTTCGCTTTCGTTTTTCACCCGTCCCCAAACCCGGGAAATAAATGACGAAATTTTTTTTTTGTCATTTTTGGGGGCAAAACTAGATTTGGGGGATGTCCTTCCTTCTATTAAAAACGCTGTCGCCCGGGCCCCCTTGGGGGTTGTTTTTACTAATTTCCCCATCTTGGAAATTTCGTCCAGTTTTAATGTCTAGGTCTTTAAAAGTCAGTTTTCTAATTGGTTTAGTTTTTCCCAAAGTCCGGAATTTTAGTGTCCTAGTTAAACTAGGTCCCATTGTCCCACGTCAGTGCTAAAGTTCCAGCGTTTTAATTTCTGTAACTTTGTGTTTACTTTTTTTTTTAGGCAAACACCCCGGGAATTGGGGCTTTCCCCCAAGGGCGGCAAGCAAAAACTTTGGGGAAAAAATAGGGGGGGGGTGGTTCTTTGGGTTTTTAAAACAAGGTTTAACTGGGGGAATTTAAATTTTGAGGTTTTTTCCCTTTCCCAAACCCGTTTTTCCCCGTTTTTGAACGCTTTTTTTCTTCTGTTTTTAGCCTCTCGGATTGTTCGCCGGGAAACCCTCTTTTCCCTTTGGGATGCAAATTTAGGCGAAAATTCGTTTTATTTCCCACTTCGTGAGGGTTTTTCGTACCCGATTTCCCTTTGTTTTTCCATCGCAAATATTTTCCCCGTATCCCAACCCCGGGGTTCACCAAATTTTGGGTTCCGTCCTGGTTTGGGGCGCGGGGGGCCCAAAATTTGAATGCAGAGGCTTCCGGCTTTTTTCTAAAGAGATAGATCGATTTCGGGGACCAATCTATGCCCATTCTCCCCGGGGGTACCCCGGGGGTTTTGGGGGTTTTTTTTGGGGCTGGAAATGGGGGTGATCGGAAATTTTTGCGTGGGGGCAGAAAGGTTTTCTGTGGGCCACGGAATAAAAATAACTTTCGTCGATTGCTCTATGCTAAAAAGGTCCCTTAAAAAATTGGTGAAATCTCGTTTCGGGAAACTTTGGGGGGCTCCCCCAAACCCCCAATTTGCGTGAGGGTAATTTTGGGAAATTGCCGACCCCCGCAATTTAAATTTCCCTGGGGGTTTTCCCCATATTAAAGTATGCTTCCGAATCTTTGTCCAAAGTAGTTTTTGAGACTCGGGGAAGGTGGAGGGACCATGCAGAGGGGTGCCCTTTTCCCCGAAATTTGGGTTTTCCCTTTCCAAATTGGCCCTAGAATAAGGTTCAAACGGTTAAAAAAAGTTAGCTTTGAGGAAATTTTTTTCCCCAAGGGTTTATTTGGGGACATTTAATGGGTTTCTGCTAATCGAAATTTAAAGGGGCCCTTTTGCTCGTTTGATCGGCGGGAACTTCGGGAGTTAAACGAGAAATTATAAATTTTCGGCAAAACCGTCCGGGAAATTTCCCCATTTAAAAAACTGGTAAGGGGGGGCCAGTAAGGTGTCGAACCATTTGGGAAAGAAACCCTACTTTTGGTATATTTCGGTGGGGCGGGGGGGCGTAAAAAACGTTGTCGGTATATGCGCTTTTGTCGGTGAAAGAAGTTGTCGGGATATTGTTTGGTAAGGTTTGTAAAAGAAAATTTTTCGGTATAAAAATTGGTACCTTCGGTAAAAAAACCCAAAGTCGGTATAAAAGTCGATAAGTGGGAAAAAAACGTGGGGTCGGTATTTTTCCCGTAACTTTGGTAAATTAACTTTGTCGGTATATTGTCGGGAAATCGAGGTTTCTCAATTGATTATTGTTTAAAGGACTACTTTGTTTACGGAAAATTTTCAAAATTATTTTTTTTGAGACACGAAATTTTTTTAAGGATTGAATTATTTGCTTTTTTTTCCGGGGTTTTAAATTTTTGAGGTTTTCAAACGTGTTTTGGCCACCCTAGTTTTTATAGCCTGACCCCCTTTTTTTAAAAGCTTCCGCAGTGCCCAAAAAAGAGGATAAAACGGGCCCGGGGTTTTTCTAGAATGTTCTTTTCCACTGGTAGAAGCGTTTCCCAAATTTGGGGTAACCCCGCGCGATTTCCCTTTGGTTAACGTGAATTTCACTTTCCCCTTTAGTAGCACCATTTCTTGATCGTTTCGGCTCGTACTTGGAGGTAGTGCTGGGGGCGAGAGTCGTTTTTCCCGGGGTGTTTCGGCGGCAGGCGTCGTGGGGCGGGAACGTTTTTTGGTATGCCTTCCACGGGTTTAAAATTGTCTTGTTTTTTATTTTCAATGTTGAAAAAAAGCCCCCCCATTCAGGGTCGGGGCCCATCCCACCCGAGGTTGAAATATTCTTCGTCGCGAGTTTACGATAAATCGGGTTTTGGTTTTTTGGGAATTGATTCTTCCTTTCCCGCCCCGTCGCGTCTTGGGGATATTGAATTTTTATGCTCCTCTGAAAGATTTTAAATAAAAGGGGGCTTTATAAAGGGCGGCCCCACTATCGTTTTCCCTTTTTTTGGCCCAAAAACTGAGAATGTTAATTCTAATCTGTGATGAGCGGGGGGGCCCCCAACAAAAGTTTTTAAATTTTTTTCCTTTTCCCCCAAAAACCCCCCTCAACTCCCCCCCACCCTTTTTTCCCCCCCCCCCCCCCCACCCCCACCCCACCCCCCCCCATCCCCCCCCCCCCCCCCCCTCTTCGTCCTTTTTCACCCTCTTCCCCTTCCCCCCTCTTTCTTTTTCCCTCTTCACCCTCTTTCGCCTTTCCCCCTTCAAACCCCCTTTCGTCCTCTCTCACCCTCTTTCATTCCCTCTCACCCTCTTTCCCCCCCTCTTTCATTCCCCCTCAACCCCCTTTCGTCCTCTTTCACTCTCTTTCGTCCTCTTTTACCCTCTTTTCGTCCTCTTTCATCCCTCTCTCGTCCTCTTTCACCCTCTTTCGTCCTACCTCACCCTCTTTGTCCTCTTCCTTTCCCCTCTTTCGCCCTCTTTCGTCCTCTTTCGCCCCTCTTTCACCCTTTTTTTGTCTTTTTTCACCATCTTTCGCCTCTTTTCCACCCTCTTTCGTCCTCTCCACCCTCTTTCATTCTCTCTCCACCCTCTTTCTTCATCACCCTCTTTCATTCCCTCTCACCCCCTTTCGTCCTCTTTCACCCTCTTTCGTCCTCTTTCACCCTCTTTCGTCTCTCTCACCCTCTTTTGTCCTCTTTCACCCTCTTTCGTCCTACTTTCACCCCTCTTTCGTCCTCTCTCACCCTCTTTCACCCCTTTTCGTCCCATCTTTCTCCTCTTTCAACCCTCTTTCATTCCCTCTCACCCTCTTTCGTTCTCTTTCACCCTCTTTCGTCCTCTTTTACCCTCTTTCATTCTCTCTCACCCTCTTTCGTCCTCTCCTCACCCTCTTTCATTCTCTCTCACCCTCTTTCATTTAAACCCCTTTTTTCCCATTCCCCTCTCACCCCTCTTTCATTCCCTCTCACCCTTTTTCGTCCTCTTTCACCCTCTTTCGTCCTCTTTCACTCTCTTTCGTCCCTCTTCTCACCCTCTTTAAATTCTTTCTCCCCTCTTTTACCTCTTTGGGTCCTCTTTCACCTTTTTTCCCCTCTCTTTCGTCCTCTCTAAACCCTCTTTCATTTTTTCTCACCCTCTTTTTTGCCCTCCTCATCTTCTTTCGACCCTCTTTCACACTCTTTTGTCCTCTCTCACCCTCTTTCTTTCCTCTTTCCAACCCTCTTTCGTTTTCTCTCACCCCTTTCGACCTCTTTCGCCCCTCCTTTCACCCCTCTTTCGTCCTCTCTCACCCTCTCTCACCTCTTTCACCCTCGTACGTCCTTTCTCACCCTCTTTCGTTCATCTTTCACCCTCTTTCGCCTATCTCGTCTTCTCTTACCCTCATTCGTCCTCTCTCACCCTATCTTCAAAAAATCATAAAAATGAAAAGGGTCAAGCCATGTTCAAAAGAAGGTCCTCAAAAATTTAAACCTAGTCTGTACAATGAAAAATAATTACTCGTAATTCCAGAGTTCCAATTTGTTAATATCGAATAATGTATTTGTTTCAAGTAATGGCAGTAGAGTCAAATACATACCTACGTATATGCAGTTTTTGCTGTTAATTGTACTTGAACGAAAAAAAATAATTAAATGATTAAATATAGCACATTTTAAATCAAGAAACTTATATAATCGAACTCTGTTTAGGAAAAGGGTAGAACATTTTCATTTGCCTCTGCCTTTACAAGAAACATTGGATAAGGTATGTCCTCCGGAAGATCCTATAAATTTGAATCACGAGTTGCACACTTCTCGTTCGAGGTATACCCAAGAAATCTAAAGTGGTTTGGGAAAATTTAGTAGATATTAATAAAATGTATAAGGCTTCTCTTTATCGGGATTCAAATCTCGTAAATATTCACCCAAATCGGACCATTTCCATTCACTAGGACTCAAAGTCAAAAACCACGTCGCTGGACCGTAATGCAAAGTCATGCATTTTACATTATTGGACGGTTGTCGCCAAAATTGATCCGTATTTCTCAATTTTGCGAAAATACTCATTAAATTCGATTCTAATTCGTAACCTTTCAATTCGTTCAAGTTTCTACCAGCAGTGTATCTCTCTCGTGGGTTACAATGGTTGAAAGAAAATAATCCTCATTACTCAAAAATTCGTCTTCCAGCGTCTTCTGATGATCTATTAAAAGATAAGTTGCAGGAAACAGAATATAGGATTGTCGATGAGGAAAGCGACAATGACGAAATAAATGAGGTGGTTGAGGAATTACCAGCATTGAATTTGTACAATGTACAGCAAAACAAAAATAATGATGATCAAACCGTTTTAAAACGTACGGCTTTTCTCACACAAATCACTGAACATTCGGATATTAACGATCAGTATACAATATACCCAATTACACGCGAAAAGAATCGATAACGAATCTGCATTGAAGCTTTATCAAATGGTGAAAATTGAAGATTTTCCAATGGATAATCGTTATAAATATCTGGATGTCATGTGTTTCCCTGATTTATATCCTGATGGTGTCAATGGACAACGAGAAGATAGAAACTTTGCATTGCCGGAATATTTATTTATTAGAACACGATTGATGTCGAAACATAGTAGATTCAGGTTGAATCTGCAGTATCTGTTCTTCCTTCTCAATGATGCTAACTACCGACAGTTGAAATGTGGTATCTATTATACGATGATGGTTACTAACCCACGAGAGAGATACACTGCTGGTAGATACTTGAACGAATTGAAATGTTACGAATTAGAATCGAATTTAATGAGTATTTTCGCAAAATTGAGAAATACGGATCAATTTTGGCGACAACCGTCCAATAATGTAAAATACATGACTTTGCATTACGGTCCAGCGACGTGGTTTTTGACTTTGAGTCCTAGTGAATGGAAATGGTCCGATTTGGGTGAATATTTACGAGATATGAATCCCGATAAAGAGAAGTTAGGCATCAACGAACTAATCGCATACGATCCTGTAAGTACTTCTAGATTCATGTGCATAAAATTCAAAGCCATGATTGATTTTATTTGTTCGTCCGATAATCCTATAGGAAAGGTTATTCATTACTTCTGGTGACTGAAATATCAACGTAGAAGTATCCAGCACATGCATTGTATAATTTGGATAAAAGATGAAGAAGTTGCTACGTTTATTCAAAAGTACGTAACGTGTGAAATTCCAGATGAAAATGTTTCGCCAACGTTGTACGATACGGTAATAAGTGATCAGAATCATAAACATAACTCGTATTGCATGCGTACGAAAAAAACGGAAACTAATATATACAGAAAGTGTCGGTTCGATTTTCCTCGGCCAGTTACTGAGAATTTCGTTTTAAGAGACGTTATCACTTCGATAGTCGGTAGAAAAAATTTACGCAGTAAGAGCAGATTGTACGATCTTCCTCGCAAGGAGTCGGAAAGGTTTATAAATGATTATAATCCGTCTATCAAATTAGCCTGGAAGGGAAATATGGACATACAATTTATTAGAGAAAAATCAGAGTTTTTAAACTCATATTTAACAAAATACACGACAAAGTCGGAAAAATGCAATACAGACTTTGAAGTGATAGATTCGAATAAGTCCTTGGCATCGAAACTGTGGAATTTTGCAATGCGTTCATTAAATAACAGAGAATGCGGTGCTTTAGAAGCTGCGGATACACTATTAGGGAATCCCTTGTACGGTACGGATAATGATACCATGGTCAAATGGATCGATGTTAATGAGGTGAGAAATAGAAAAGTTAAAACATTTAATGAAATTTAAGCTCTTGATGAAAATTCTACAAATATTTACTGTTCGTCACTCATCGATGATTACTATCCAAATAGACCTCAGGAATTAGAATCATTGAATTTGTACGATTTTGCCAGATTCTGGGAAATTACGAAACAGATGTCAAATAATGACGAAGTCAAGTGTTACAAACTGGCATCGGGTTTATTTTTAAAAAAACGAAAAAAGGGTTATTTAATTAATCATTATCGATTTAATATAAAAACTGAGCCCAAAAAATACTTTTACTCGCTGCTTCTTCTGTTCAAACCATGGAGAGATTTGAGTAAACTCAAAGGTACATTCGAGACTTACACGGATGCCTTTAAGAATTCAGAGTCTGTTTTAACGAAAGTAATGAAATATCACGAAAGGCTCGAAGAAATACAGAAAGCTTTTAAAAACGTTGCTGAATTAATCGAGAAGCGCGAAAATGATCTGAAAACAGCAGACAGAGACAAATCCGATGACGATGAACTGGATTGTAATCCGATAGAAGCTGACGACGCGATGAAAGATCTGGAAGATTTTGGTAAGATTGACGACCCGATTGATTTATCGCAAATGATGTCGCAATTGAACAAAGACCAGAAAAGAGTCTTTGATGGAGTATGCCAAGTTTTACAAGAGAAGAATCAGATTCTGCGACTGTACGTAAGTGGCGAGGGTGGTACAGGGAAAAGTTTTCTAATTGAAACGATTAAACATTGGATCAGAATAAATTTGGAAAAAACGACTGCCATATCTGCTCCCTCGGGTATCGCAGCATTCAATATCAATGGCTTGACAATCCATAGAATGTTTCAACTACCGGTTAGTCATGAATCTACACCAAAATATACGCAATTGTCAGACATGGTCTTGAAAACTTTGAGAGACAAATTAAAGAATGTCGAATTATTTATAATCGAAGGAATTACATGTAACAATGCAATGATGGATTTAGGAACGACTGTATTCAGTGATGGTCAAGCCTATGTAGGTTTGTCACGAGTAAGTAAATTGGAAGGCCTACATTTGATAAATTTCAATCCAGCATCAGTTAAAGCAAACTCGAGAGCCATTGTAGAATATAATCGACTGAGATCTATATTCAAATCTGAACTGCCACAAATCAATCCGTCCGAGAAAAAGGTTGTGAAAATGTACGATCGTCGATGGGCTATCCCTAATATCATTGATGATGTGCAGAATTATGATTGTGAGGAACCAGAAAGTATAGTTACGTGGAAAATATATGGCCTTTGCAATAACGATGCTGTTTCGTGTTACGCTAATGTAATATTACAATGTGCGTTTCATTGCGTACGTATTAGGCAACAAATACTGAAAAATAAAGCATCGAATGCATTGACTGATGCTATCTGCGCGTATGGTGAACGTAAATATTGCAACATTCAAGCGGTTAGAAGATCTGTCGGAAAACGCTTCGAAGAACGAACACAACAAGATCTTTCGGAATTTTTTACGGCTCTAATGTCGACGTATTCCGACATCAATGATGTATTAAAACTCGAATTAAAGCACGTAACATGTTGCTCAAATGTCAAATGTAATTACAATGTAACTAAGCTGGAAAGCAGTAGTTTGTTAATATTACCTATACATTCGACATTAAAAAGGAAAAAAGGTGTCACTCTACAAAGTTTGATTAATGTAGAATTTTCTATAATAAATGGGAAACGATAAACGGCAATTGTAACGAATGTAAGGGCACCGTGTTGAAAAAGAAAACCGTAATCGAATCAACTTTATTCGTCGTAGTAATACAGCTCAATTTATATACTTTTGTAAACGGTGCTTCTAAAAAAATTATCAACAATTGGATTAACGCCGTGCCGACGAGTAATATCACGATTAATAAAAAAAAGTACAAGCTAATAAGCGCTATATTTCACGAAGGTGAAGAAATAAATCGTGGTCACTACACGTGTATGTTGAGAGCTGACACAAAATCGGAATGGTATTACTCTAATGATATGGAAGTGTTCAAGAAAAAATGGCCCAAAGGAGCACAAGGGGCATACATATTGTTCTTAGAACAGATTAAATAATGGCGCTGTATATAGGCTGCCGTAAACGCTACATTAAAACATCAACTGTTCTAGCGCTGTATAAAAGTTGCCGTAAGCGCCAAAATAAAATATCGGCTGCTCTGGCGCTTTATAAAAGCTGCTGTAAGCGCTGCATTAAAACGAGTGCAATAAGTTTCTAATTTGACCTAGGCTTCATGACATTTCAAAAAGTATCATCAAGAAAAAAATTATCAGACAGAAATATGTATGTCGTGTTAAAATCGGAGAGACGAAGAAAAATATATGGTTGCGTTCTCACGAGAATGGGCGATGGAGGGGCCCATTCTTTATTTTCAATATTCATACAAGAATATAAATTCATTCTGTTGCAATTGAAATAAATGTGCAATGTATCGTTAAAAGTTATTACAATTATACAAACATTTACATATATGATTAAATAAAATATATATGTATACTATAATATAATTATATATTTTATATATGTACATATATACCATATATTTCAATTATTTTGAACTGTATTGCATAAATTGTTACTTATACAAAGTTATGTGATAAGAATCGAAAATACATATATTTGTAATACTTGAATTACTAAAAAGCTGCTCTATATATCTGTACTTTAAAAAGTAAGTGATATCCTAAAAAAATCATAAAAATGAAAAGGTCAGGCCATGTTCAAAAGAAGGTACTCAAAAATTTAAACGATCTAATAATAAATTATCACGAAAAGTAACTGATATGTTATTCAAGGTGCCAGTTCAAAGTGAACATACGTAAAGTGTATATTATCTAAATTTAGTAATAATATATTACCATGAAAAGTAACTGTGATATTTTATTCAAGGTGCAAGTTCACATTGAATATACATACATATAAGTAAAACTGATTACAATTTGATTCTAGAAAATAAGTGCGATATGTTATTCTTAGTGCACAAAATATAATAATCGTTTATAGAGATTTGATTTGAAATTCATACTAGCCCGTACAATGAAAAATAATTGCTCGTAATTCCAGAGTACCAATTTGTTAATGACTCAGAAAAATAACATGGCGGCCTGCTCTCAAAAAATTATGATGTTTCTCGATGTCCATTTAGAAATAATGTCAAAGCTCTTACAGAATAATTACTACAACATTTGAGATACGAAAAGTATTACATTAGAAGAAGATTAGATTAGAATAAGGATTCAACGTATTTTTAAAAGCTCTACACACAACAAAGTGAATATACAAAACTATATACAAAATATAGGACGACCCAAGAAGGGTCGCCCGGAACGTTATTACAATTATACAAACATTTACATATATGATTAAATAAAATATATATGTATACTATAATATAATTATATATTTTATATATGTACATATATACCATATATTTCAATTATTTTGAACTGTATTGCATAAATTGTTACTTATACAAAGTTATGTGATAAGAATCGAAAATACATATATTTGTAATACTTGATCAGGGATCAAGAAGGGTGGGCCAGACCCATGACCTCTCAAAAAACTTTCGATGGATAGAATAAATAATTGAAATAAGAGTTGTGAAAATTGTATAAATTAAAAATCTCCAATCTTTTTTTAGTAAAATTTCCCGTTAATGACCATCATTAACCTAGGCAAGGTGGCATATGTGATTGGGATTTAACATTATCAGTAATTTATTGAACAGACAGAGAAAAGTTTTGTTGTATGCATCGGTTCAGTGTTTGAAATAACCATGTACTATCCATATACTAAAAGCTCAAATTCTTCATTTCTATCATAAATAATATCTATTTATTAAAATTTTAGCAGACGTCTTTTAAATAGAAAATAGTGTCTTGCGATCATAAATAATAGGTTTTGAATAGCAATGTTTTATTTGACATACAATTTTCTTCAGAAACACAGAAGAAAAAGGTATTTGTATATAGTTTTGTATATTCACTTCGTTGTGTGTAGAGCTTTTAAAAATACGTTGAATCCTTATTCGAATCTAATCTTCTTCTAATGTAATACTTTTTGTACTTCAAATGTTGTAGTAATTATTCTGTAAGAGCTTCGACATTATTTCTAAATGGACATCGAAAAACATTATATTTTTTTGAGAGCAGGCCGCCATGTTATTTTTCTGAGTCATTAACAAATTGGTACTCTGAAATTACGAGCAATTATTTTTCATTGTACGGGCTAGTATGAATTTCAAATCAAATCTCTATAAACGACTATTATATTTTGTGCACTAAGAATAACATATCGCTCTTATTTTCTAGAATCAAATTGTAATCAGTTTTACTTATATGTATGTATGTTCAATGTGAACTTGTACCTTGAATAAAATATCAGTTACTTTTCATGGTAATATATTATTACTAAATTTAGATAATATACACTTTACGTATGTCACTTTGAACTGGCACCTTGAATAACATATCAGTTACTTTTCGTGATAATTTATTATTAGATCGTTTAAATTTTTGAGTACCTTCTTTTGAACATGGCCTGACCTTTTCATTTTTATGATTTTTTTAGGATATCACTTACTTTTTAAAGTACAGATATATAGAGCAGCTTTTTAGTAATTCAAGTAT
>NW_028189208.1:0-32497 GCF_048542155.1 Nylanderia fulva
AAAAGCTCTTCTAAAAATTATTGAAGAACGTAAAAGATTGAATTTTGCTCTTGATAACATTCAATTATTTATAAATATTGATGGTTTACCTATATATAAGTCTTCCACAAAGAGTTTATGGCCAATATTATGTGCAGATAATATTATAAACAATGTATATGTCATTGCCTTATATTATGGTGAAGGAAAACCAAAAAATGCAAATGAGTTTTTAAAAATGTTTGTAGGTGATGCTATTGCTTTTATAAATAATGGGATTGATTATGAGGGACAGATCATAAAAGTCGAAATTAAAGCAATAATTTGTGACGCTCCTGCTAAATCATTTATTTTAAATGTAAAAGGACACACTGGAATGGGAAGCAGGACGACGGGGACCCCCTTCGTCAGGGACACGCGCGGTAAGCCCAAGATCAAAAATTTCTTCACCAAATATCCGACAACGGAGTAGGTGCCACTGCCTCAAAATTTGTACCTTCCAGGAGCGAGCAGGGGATGGCCACTCGGGTGCAACAAGCACCCGAGTCCCCGCATACGGAGCGCCGGCAGGAGAGCTTGCCGCCCCCGGGACATCCGGAATCCCGAAGGAGAGCAAGGAGCGGCCCTGCCGTGCGCTGCCGCGACGACCGCCTACGAGGGGCAACCCGCGGATCAGGACTCCGCGGGTAAGGATAATTACGCGCGCGGCCGCAAGGATCACCGAGGCCGCGCGCGCGGCCGACCTGATAGCGCCGCGAGTGGCCTATCTAAGTAATTGGGTCACCGACGTGTCTCCTGAGGGCCCCCGGTTCGGCACTATCTAGCGAGCGCCCGAGGAGAGCAGAAGTCCCGAACGGAAGCGCAACTCAGAGAGAGCGAGAGAGGAGAGGACGCTAAAGAGCGTCATAGGACTGGTGAGACGACGTGGTCATCCTGCTGTCGCCAAATTAAGGTAGTAGGGTGGATGGGTTCCGAGTCATTTATCGTTAATAGATTACGCTGGACTTAGTTGCCGGCCGTTTTAAAATTTGCGAGAGATTCGTTTATTGTCGAGTCGCGTTAGTAACGTAACGAGACCCTATTCGGAGAAATTACGACCCATCCACTCTCTCGCGTTTCCGCATATTCTCTCTCCCGCGTGGACAGTCTTCGCGCGTAACATTGTCGCGCAAAAATTACCGCGATTTACGCGTTGCCGATTATTGTTCGAAGCGAAAATCAAAGAGCTCATAAACGCTTTCGGGCTCATTAAAGTATTGATAATGTAAAGTATTAATGTTGTAAAGCATTGAGGTTGTAAAGGCTTAAACGAAAAGGCGTGATTACGTTTGATTTTGTGTGTAGAATTTATGTACGGCGCACGCGGTGCGCCCTTACGCCGGCCCCTTTGTTGTCGCGCATACCGCGCGGATCACGCGCCCGCGGCGTGGAGCAATATACCCGGTGGCGCGTCGCCGATTTAATTAATCCTTTTTTTTGTTATTGGGGACACTACCCCGTTGCCGCGAATTTGTTAAAGATTATTCATAACTCGGCACGGCGAACCACCGGGCGTGGTGCCCCACCGAACTCTCAATCGTGCGTCTGTGCACGCCGCTTATTTCTTTATATTATATACTCATGTGTCTTGTGAACCAAATTTAAATATATGTTTTATTAACTTTAATTCCTAGGGTGATTTCTCGCCGCCACGCACCCGAACCCTTACCCGCACAGAGGCTAGCCTGAGCGGGAAAGTTGCCGTCGCGATCTCTCTCTCTCCCGTGATTGACGCCCGCGAAAGGGCTAGGACAAGAAGTCCGAGGAAATTAAGACTTAGCGTCCCGCGAATTTATTAATTGAGAGACGGTGCGGCTGCCGCACCTGGCGCCCAACTAAATTGAGATTTTAGTTTTCTCTTTATTATTTTTTTTTTGTTTGTTGCAAATTTTTTTTTGTGATCGAACGGAGAGATCGCGCCGAAGGTAACCGATATTCCGCAGGAGACTTTTCTCCTTCCGCGACGAATGGATATTTGCTGCGAATTCCGCGCGATACGGTTATAATATATATATTATTAAAGTTTTAACTTTTTTTATTTATATCACTGTAAACATATATTTAAAATGGTATATAATTCGTAATATTTATATAATCTGACAATGAGTAGATATACAATAATATGTGTCAATTATTTTTGCAGATTTTCATAATTTAATTATCAGGAAACTAAATGCAGTATTGTTAAATCTTACAACAATTGATGAACGTTTAATAAAGTTGGATAATCACATAAGAAAAAATGAGGAAACGGATTTAAAAAAAAATGAACATTATGATTTCGATTTGCCAGCAGATACCGTAGAACAATTACAGAGAATTGATAATCAATTAAAAAACAAATGTGTTGCTGCAGAAATGGTATATACAAAATATTATCATTTTATACTTACGATTAGAAACATTTTATTGAAATGTCTTATAAAAAGCAATATTTTGGACATATTTATTTATTTATATAATGTTAAATAATTTTAAAGAAGTTAAAAGAAAAGTAATGTTAACTTTTTTTATAAGAGAAAAACAAATGTTTATTATTTTGATATTTTTAGATCATAAACTAATATTAATTAAATTATTTTATATTTTTAGACAAGACAATTGAGCTTTTTAGGAGGTAAGGATCATCATGATGTGATTTCGTACATGATGAAACATATTTTAACAAATAAATTAGCAATGGAATATAGTTGGGCTGGTGCAAAATTGAAAAATGCCTTTAAAAATCTTCGCATTACTATATGTATCATAAGTAAGTATATAAATATTTAATCACAGAAATGTTTTTATTGACATATTTTTGACACTTTATATATAGCATTCTATGCATGGTTATATTGGATGATGCTATTAGAACTCTAATATCATTATTCAATAATATGTAATCATAGGAATATAAAATAATTTTGAATAGTATATATACATATATACATATATATATATATAAAATTAAGTCGCTTTAAATTTTTATATAATCTATAACCACACATATCTGTTTAAACTTGTTGTTAGATGCTGCGCGAACTTCAAGAACCAATTTAACAAATAAGGAAGTTGAGGATATAATTGCAAGATGGCTAATTTTAGCCAAGCAGAGATTTGACCGAGATTTGTAAGTTATATATAATATACCTCAATTTAACTACTTTATCATCTTATCTCAAACTTTTTATTTCTATAAGAAACTGATTTTAAAGAGGGTAAACACATGCACTATCTGTTCATTATTGCGTGTATTAGTTTTTTTAAATTAAATACAACATTTAAGAACTTATTGTTATTTTTGTATAGAATATTTATTGCAGAATTGACTTATTGCACCTATGTATAACAATCACATATTTCTTTTTAGGAAAAAGGAAGAACAAAAAAAGAGATGCGAAAATGAGGAGATCTAAACAAGAAAAGGACAGGTTATTAAATATAATAATTTTAATATATAATAAATAAAATATTTGAACGTTTATTATTACGTTTATTGCACAGTTTATTATTATTACGTTTATTTATAGATTTTATAGAGTTTATTTTTGCATATGTACTTTTTTTATTTTGAATGTATTAATTTCATACACAGTAATTATATATATATTTTATTATTTAAATGGTTACAGTATTAAATACATATGCATAGTTGTAAGTGCAATAAAGTAATTATTAAATATTATTTTTTAAATATAGTATAAAACGAGAAAAGTTATAATAATATATACAGTTGAATATTAAAGTAATTTAAAGTTCTAAGTATTTTAGTACTTTTATGCGTAGCTGTAGCATAAAAAATTAACAATCACTATGTTTATTTTATTAATGCCTATATATTAAAAAGTTATGCACATTTAAGTTTTCTAACAATTGTATCAATTTCTTTTCATAATTCTGATAAAGTGATAACTAGAATTTAAAAAAAATTACTTTAAAAATGATTTATTATAAGTATTAATTATATATGTTAGTGATATAGTTATTAAATATGATTAAATGATGTGATTTAACGTGAATGTGTATTAAATGATAGTTATACACCCACACACACGTACATATATAATAATATGGCTTATATTTTTTGGAACGTATATATGTATTATTTAAAAAATAAAAATGTAATTAAATAAATTACATTTATAATCTTTGAGACAAGCATATGACTACTGGCAGGATCAACCAGGGAGCTTCGTGTTCGGTTACTCGCAAGGGAGTAACTCGCGAGCGAGCCCGAAGACTCGTCGCTAGCTCTTTTTCGCGCGCGCGCGCGTTCGATGCCGAAACACCGACGCGCGCGCGACACGCTCGTATGTGCCATTTTATTTGCCGCCGGTCTTGCTCAGCCGGTCGGCGACACTCTGCTGTGTTTAACGCTATTATGTAAAGCGTACGAGAGAACGACGGAGGCGAGAGTAAACCCCCGACGCCGCCGCCTCTCCTCTTCTTCCTCCTCCTCTCCGTTCAAAAATCCACAAGATCAAAATACTCGTGTTCTTATTCTCCCAAATGTTATGATGCGCGGTCTCGAGAGACCGCGCGATTCACCCTGACGCTAGATCGACGATGGCGATGCTTAGACGTCGAGGACTGTTCTGTCTGGTTCGTACGCGTTTAACCGCACACGACCAGCAATAAGATTTCGCTACGGCGTACAAAGCGAGCGGGAAGAAGCAACTCTTCCCGCAAACTCGTATCCGTGGAGTAGATGCTCGGTAAGCGCGACGATTCCGCTGCTGCGTACGAAACGAGAGGGAACCGCGCGGCCAACACACTAGAGGCGTGCGCGCCACATAAGAGCCATTCGGTCTTGCGACACCGACTCGTGGCAATGCTGTGCTCGTAATAAATAAGTGTGCGTTAATTTTGCGCGCGTTCGGCGACGAACGAGAAGAGCCGCACCGTAATCCCCGGCGAAGAGGAATACGAGACGACGCGAGAGTCGAACGTACGTTCTCGCGAGACACGCAACCTCCAAGCATGAGAAGACTTGGCGGCGGCGCGTTCTGCGACGATCGTATATTATTTTATATATTCGTGGTTTCCAAATCAAACATTTTATATAAATGTTCTCTCCGTGTCAGAGTCGCGACTCGACAAAATCCGTTCTCGACCCGTTCGGGCGATTCTTCGTTTGTCAACGTCGAGAGCGCGACACGTACAATATTAATCTCTCCTACCCTCTTATAGTACCCAACCGACCGGCCAAGCGGTCGGCGACGGTACGGAGAGCGGTCGAAACACGCCGGAGTGGCGAGAGACTCGAGAAAGTACGTTTACGACTCGTCCGGACTCGCTCGACTCGTTCGACGCGCCGAGCGCGACGTATCTCTTATAGTACCCAACCGGCCGGCCAGGCGGTCGGCGACGCACGGTCCTACGCACGGCCGTATGCGAGCGCGAGCGCCGAAAGGCGCGTTCAATCGAGACATAGTCGCGGAGAGCGAACGATCGAAAAGTCCTATTGTACGATAAAATATTATCACGATAGCCGTATGGCGAATGTCAAACAACGATAATTAGCATTAATTAAGAAGGAAACAAACGAAATGCCGGGACAATAAGGTATAAGCACCGACGGTACCTCCGGGCCGGGCGGCACCTCCGGGCCGGGCGGCATCCTCCGGGTCGGGCGGCACCTCCGGGCCGGGCGACACCTCCGGGCCGGGCGACACCTCCGGGAACCACGGCCAACCGGCGGCACCTCCGGGCCGGGCGACACCTCCGGGAACCACGGCCGACCGGCGGCACCTCCGGGCCGGGCGGCACCTCCGGGCCGGGCGACACCTCCTGGGAACCACGGCCGACCGGCGACACCTCCGGGCCGGGCGACACCTCCGGGAACCACGGCCGACCAGCGACACCTCCGGGACGGGCGGCACCTCCGGACGACCGAATGATCTCTCGAAGTCAGACGACCGCCGGCGGTACCTCCGGAACACTTAACGACGATTTACGGCGCCGCAACGAGGAGAGCTACGTAAAAACGTTTCGGACGAAAGTTACTTACTATTCGGCGCTCGCTCGACATGAGGGCGCTGTCCGATTACTAACTCGAAACGTGTCTCTCAAACCCACGTGTCGGAGACATATATTTCGAATTATTACGGATGATACGCAACACGCAAGCTGCGGTGACCGCGATTACGGTACGGAACACTCGCCCGATGCGAAATCACGCGCGCGGCAACCGAGACGGCTCGTTACGGGCGTGATTATACGTGCGGCACCACATAACGGCCGGCGTCGACTTGGGGACGGACGGCACCTCCGGGACAGGGCGACACCTCCGGACGACCGAATGATTTCACCAAGTCCGTCGCCCGCCGGACGGTACCTCCGGGGCACTTGACGGCGAGTAGCGCCGCTACGAGGAGATAATGCTACGATACGGAAATACGTTTCGGACAAAGGTTTCGTACTTTTCGACGCTCCGCACGACCGCGCGACACGATTATTACGATATCTGCTAATTCCCGGCTACCACTCGTCGGATGCACAATCTTCGAGATTCTACGACCGATACGTGGACGAATGCAGGCAGGATGCCGATAAGCGAAGCCGGAGTGTTTGCACGAATAAACTTTCCGATGCGTCCTCATTTAATTAATCTCATTTAGCTCGCTCGTTAGCGGTACAAGCGAGAACTCGGGAACAGGCGCAAGTTCGCTCGCGGCGCGTTGCTCTCGCCGGCGAGCGAGAAATTTTTCCAGGCCGGATAGCGGCGTGTTGCCTTGATTAGCGGGCGACACCTCTGGCGGCACGCGCCGCCCGTAACCCAAGTACGATCGCGGCGTGTTGCTTTCGTTGGCAGGCGACACCTCCGGCGGCACGCGCCGCTCGTAACCCAAGTCCGATCGCGGCGTGTTGCATTCGTTGGCGGGCGACACCTCCGGCGGCACGCGCCGCCCGTAACCAAAGTCCGATCGCGGCGTGTTGCTTTCGTTGGCGGGCGACACCTCCGGCCGCACAAGCCGCTTTTTCCAAGTTCGCTCGCGGCGTGTTGCTTTCGCCGGGCGAGCGACAAATTCTTCCAAGTTCGCTCGCGGCGTGTTGCTTTCGCCGGGCGAGCGAGAAATTCTTCCAAGTCCGTTCGCGGCGTGTTGCTATCGCCGGGCGAGCGAGAAATTCATCCAAGTCCGTTCGCGGCGTGTTGCATTCGCCGGCGAGCGAGAAATTCTTCCAAGTCCGTTCGCGGCGTGTTACTTTCGCCGGGCGAGCGAGAAATTCTTCCAAGTCCGATAGCGGCGTGTTGCTTTCGTTGGCGGGCGACACCTCCGGCGGCACGCGCCGCCCGTACCACAAGTCCGATCGCGGCGTGTTGCTTTCGTAGGCGGGCGACACCTCCGGCCGCACAAGCCGCTTTTTCCAAGTTCGCTCGCGGCGTGTTGCTTTCGCCGGGCGAGCGACAAATTCTTCCAAGTCCGTTCGCGGCGTGTTGCTTTCGCCGGGCGAGCGAGAAATTCATCCAAGTCCGTTCGCGGCGTGTTGCTTTCGCCGGGCGAGCGAGAAATTCTTCCAAGTCCGTTCGCGGCGTGTTGCTTTCGCCGGGCGAGCAAGAAATTCTTCCAAGTCCGTTCGCGGCGTGTTGCTTTCGTTGGCGGGCGACACCTCCGGCGGCACGCGCCGCCTGTACCCCAAGTCCGATCGCGGCGTGTTGCTTTCGTAGGCGGGCGACACCTCCGGCCGCACAAGCCGCTTTTTCCAAGTTCGCTCGCGGCGTGTTGCTTTCGCCGGGCAAGCGACAAATTCTTCCAAGTCCGTTCGCGGCGTGTTGCTTTCGCCGGGCGAGCGAGAAATTCATCCAAGTCCGTTCGCGGCGTGTTGCTTTCGCCGGGCTAGCGAGAAATTCTTCCAAGTCCGTTCGCGGCGTGTTGCTTTCGCCGGGCGAGCGAGAAATTCTTCCAAGTCCGTTCGCGGCGTGTTGCTTTCGCCGGGCGAGCGAGAAATTCATCCAAGTCCGTTCGCGGCGTTGCTTCGCCGGGCGAGCGACAAATTCTTCCAAGTTCGCTCGCGGCGTGTTGCTTTCGCCGGGCGAAGCGAGAAATTCTTCCAAGTCCGTTCGCGGCGTGTTGCTTTCGCCGGGCGAGCGAGAAATTCATCCAAGTCCGTTCGCGGCCACATTTCTATCGTTCACGTTTTCTTTCGCTTCATATCTATAGTTATTCTATTCTACGTCCAAGTTTCTTTTCATTTTATTACTCACTCCTTGTTGGATAATTTTCAAGTCTAAAGGCATTATTCCGCTTATTACTTGCATGGCGCTAGTCGACGTCGTTCTACATGCTTTCGTGAGCACTATGAGCAGCGCTCGCTGAGCCGCCAAAATGTGTCTTTTGACTAATACATGTGACACCTTGTCTCAAACCAGAACGCAGCCGCATACGTAGTAATTGGGGTTGCTACTGCCTTGTATAGTATTCTCAGGACATGTTTTTTGAGCCCCTACTTGTCCCTTGCGACTCTTCTGATTTGCATCATAAATTTGACTAGTTTGTCTCTTAGGTATCTTGCGTGTGCTATGAAGCTTAATTTGCTGTCAATTAAGACACCAAGGTATCTTACTTCGGAAGCATATTTTATGTTTTGCCGCTCGATTTTTAGCCTGGGCATCCTTTCTTTGTCAAATTTGCCCTTCATCATAAGTGCCGTAGTTTTTGTCGCCGATACTTTCAATTTATGTATCACACACCATTCATTGATAGTTTTTAAGACACGTGCGCCAGTTCTTTCCAGTTCTTGCCTCGAGTTCCCTCGTATTAAAGTCGCTAGGTCATCCGCGTACGCTATTGTCTCTGTATCGCTTATCGTTGTAAGCTCTTGCAGTAACGCATCCATGCAGAAATTCCACATTGCTGGGCCTATGATTGACCCTTGCGGGCAACCCTTCTGCATATATTTATGGGCCTCCTTGAAATTAGATTTTACCACTACTTTTCTTTTACTAAAGTACTTGTCGATAATTCTGATTAAAGTGCTACTACATTTTGCCATGATCAGCCTTTTCTTAATAGCGGGCCACCAAAGGTTATCAAAGGCCCCTTCGATGTCCACAAAGAGGGCCACTACGTATCTCTTGTCAGTGTTCAGACCGTTTCTGAAGGCAATTAGAGCGTCCTCTGTGGAGCACCCTGGTTTAAAGCCAAACTGATTCTTGCACTCCAGGCCCGTCTCCTTGTAACATCTAGTGATTCTACCAATCAAAATTCTCTCAAAGATCTTCGCAAACACTGGTAAGAGTGCAATAGGTCTGTATGAGTTTAATAAGCTTCTGTCCTTCTTGCTATCCTTTAATATTATGCGCAGTGAAGCTATCCTCCATTCCTCGGGAAATGTTTTTTCTCTTAGGCAAATATTTAGCACTTGTCTTATGACTTCCTTGTTGCTTGCCCATACAGCCTTTAGCATCTCTCCTTTTACGCCATCGGCTCCTGGGGCCTTATTCTTCTTGATCCTCTTGATGGCAACCGCCACTTCCTCCTCCGTGATTTCCTGTTCCTATATTACTATTACGATATCTTTTATTTTGTGATTTTATTTCTGCGTGTACTTTACCTTCTCCGCCTACATCGTCTGGCGGTACGCATTTATCTAGAAGAGCACTTATCGTCTCCGCCCAGTTATTTGTTTCCTTTCCCGAGGGCAGGGTTAGGGTGCAGAAATAGTTCGGCTTCTTTATCTTATCGCGAACTATTTTGTAAACGATACTCCAGGGATCTTTATTTCCGGCCTTAGTTACAAAGCTTCTCCATGCAGCCGTTTTCTCCTTCTTGATTAGCGAGACATATTTATTTCTGGTTCTTCTGTAGAGTTCCCCATATTCGTTCACGTTTCCTAGATTTAACCTCTTTGCTCTTAGGAGGTGCTTTTTGGCTTTGTTCGCGTGTGATCTAAGTATTTTTAGCTCTTCGGTCCACCACGGAACCGTTTGGTTAGCCAATTTCCTTCTCGGAATAGATCTATCGCATATTTTAAGTAACGTTTTATTGAAGAGCCGCGCTGCCTCGCTGGCTCTTACTGCTCTCCAATTTGTTCAGAAAATCTTTGTTAAATTGTGCCTGAATCAATTCATCGAAGGTGTCCCAATTTGCTTTTTTCAGATTATAGCCATTTTGCATGCTCCACTCCGTCCTCCTTAGGGTCTTGTCCCCAATCTCGAAGGCAATAATATTATGGTCACTTGTGGTGCACGCTGTGTCCACCTTCCAGTTTCTTAGTTTACTGGCCAGACCTTCGCTGACGAGTGTAACGTCTATATTCGACTGTCCCCTTTCCGTCGAATACGTATTAGGGTTATTTGGCTTATTCATTATGCAGAGGTTGTGCGACAGGATGAATTCTTCCAGCTCCTTCCCTCTCTCGTCTGTGGTGTCGGAGAACCACCAGTCCGACCTGGCATTTGCGTCCATGGTTACTATAATATTGCACCCAGAGAGTTTTTGTAGGATATTGTCTAGGTCATCTAAGAACGGTTTTATTTCTAAAGAGAATTGGCAATACATGTTAATAATGTAAAGCTGTTCCTGTCCCGCGCAAGCCTGGAAGCACATGATATGTTCGTTTTCCATACTTGTGTTTTGGAAGACGTCCATTTTCCCTTCTCTTACCACCGCGGCGACCCATGCGTCTTTTTTGTCAGGTTGAATGATCCTTAAGCCCGGCGCAGAATATCCTCTTACTCTCCCCTTATAAGAGTAAGGTTCCTGTATACAGAGGATGTCAAAGTTTTGTTCGTTAAATATTAGTTCCAAGTTTACTGCTGCTGCTCGCGATCTTTGCGCATTTATATGGGCTATCTTTATTCCCATGTACGCCGGTCTGAAGACCCCACTTGGTGGCAGCGAATAGGAGAACATCATCAGCATAAGCGATGCTGTTTATACGATGCTCTCCCAGCTGGTATCCGACGTCGGCAGGTATCGATCTCATGATCTCATCCACCACCAGGCAAAATAGCACCGGTGACAGTGGATCCCCCTGCCTGACGCCTCTGCCCGCTTTAGAGAGCTCTGACCTGACACCGCGCACTTCAAACACCGTGCTGCTGTTCGCATAAATGCGCCCGATATAATCGATAAGGCCGTGAGGCAAGCCCAAGCCAGCCAAGGAATTAGTGATCGCCCCATGGCTGACACTATCAAAGGCCTTCGCGAAGTCCAGCGAAGCAACGTGTAGTTCTCGACGACGGGACCTGGCGTCCATTAGCAAGGACGCAAGGACGGCGACATTTTCGCCGCACCCATCGTCGAAACAGCGCTGCCGAAGATCTACAAGCTTGGACTCGCGAAGCCTCTGGGCCAAGATTTTATGCAGATGCCTCACAGCCACGGAGGTAATGGAGATCGGACGGAAATCGCCCGGAAGAGCACACTCGCCCCTCTTGGGTATGAACACCGTCCGACTCACCAGCATGGATACTGGGAATCCTCCGCAATGCAGCACGATGTTGAAGAGGAGAGCTTTGATGGACGCTGGCATCGCTCTCCATAAGCGTACGCTAATGCCGTCCAATCCGGGAGCCGAGTTGAGGGGCAAGTTGATGGCTGCCACCTCCTCGCAGGAGATCGGTGCCCACGTGCCACCCAGCTCACGCTTTGATGGAACTCGCGGAGCCGGAGCGACAGGCACGGAAGCCTGCGCAACAAACGGGCCCCAATGCGCAGACATACGCTGCACATCCGGAACCACGCCTGCATGGTCGGCCCCATCCAAGATCTCCTTGGCCACACGCGACATGTTCGAGCGGAAGAGGCGCTGCACGCGCGCATACTCCGCCCGTCGTCGCGCTTTCTTGCCCGGATTGGCAGCAAAGCGACGCATAGGCGGTCGCAAACGAGAAACAGTCGGAGGGAATACGCCAGTGATCCACGGGCCGACGGCATCAACACTCCGCTGGCCATCCAGCACTCCTAACCCAATCTGAGTCAGGACGCGGGAACTCCATCCCTGGATGGCTTCCACGACTGGGACTAATGCTCGAATAGCGCCGGCAAATGTGCCATACGCATCGCCCCAGCCGGGAGAAGATGGTGAAAGCGGAAGGCGAGCCTGGTGACCCACGCGGAGAGATGGCTGACGCTTGAGGGGAGGCCGAAGGACTGGATCCACCAGCGGAAAGAAAAGAACTATCTCCCGACGTGGCGGACAGATCCTCCAGAGCGGCGGCAACAAGGCGTCGGTACCCACCGTTTTTCCGCATACCCTTGATAGCATCAAGGGAGCGGTTCGGAACAACGGTGAGCAGATGTTGGTTGATAAACCGAACGCCTCGATAAACCGCCAAGGCCTCTTCCCTCGCCATCATGCGCTGTTCTTCAGCGCTCCACTGGCGCTTCACCCTCTCGACGTTAATTTTCCTCGTTGTATATGGCCTCGTGCGCCCGACGGCGATGAAGACCGAGTCCGTTCTTGGTGCTGAACGCGCGATTGCAATGAGGGCACGGGTACGGCAAGGCATGCGGGGACTCAAGGGCAGGGACAGCCGAGGGCGGTTGTCGACGACGAGCCGCAGCGGGAGGCTGTCGCGAAGGACCAGGGCTGGGTTCAGGAGAGGAGGACGAATGCACGACAGGACCGGCGGCCCGAGGCTGCCGCCGGAGAGAATATCCTTTTTCCTTTGAAGTGCCTGTCGTATGTCGGCTCGAGGGGCTGGCAACCCCACGAACCCAAGCGAGGCGCAAGCGCCCCGCCAAGCCAGAGCCCCGTTGGCCGCCGGTCGAAATTTTCGCCAGCGTTGCCCGACTCTCACCACGAGGAGGTGGGGATGGCACATGGATCCGCCGGTCGCCCGAACGGAGTCCTTAAGAGAGTCATAGTTACTCCCGCCGTTTACCCGCGCTTGCTTGAATTTCTTCACGTTGACATTCAGAGCACTGGGCAGAAATCACATTGCGTCAACACCCGCGAGGGCCATCGCAATGCTTTGTTTTAATTAGACAGTCGGATTCCCCTAGTCCGTGCCAGTTCTGAGCTGAGCGTTGAATGGCGGCCGAAGAGGACGACCACGACGGCTCGCGCCGCCACGGAAGCCTCGCAGCAAGGAAGATCCGCGGGAGGCCAAGGCACGGGACCGAGCTCGGATCCCGGGACCGGCGCGAGAACGCCGACCGTTCACCTCGCCCAGGCCCGGCACGTCAGCCAGACCCGCTTCCCGACCAAGCCCGACACGCCCCGCTCCTCAGAGCCAATCCTTATTCCGAAGTTACGGATCCAATTTGCCGACTTCCCTTACCTACATTATTCTATCGACTAGAGGCTCTTTACCTTGGAGACCTGCTGCGGATATGGGTACGAACCGGCGCGACACCTTCCACGTGGCCCTCTCCTGGATTTTCAAGGTCCGAGGGGAAGATCCGGACACCGCCGCAACTGCGGTGCTCTTCGCGTTCCAAACCCTATCTCCCTGCTAGAGGTTTCCAGGGAACTCGAACGCTTATACAGAAAAGAAAACTCTTCCCGGATCTCCCGACGGCGTCTCCAGGTCATTTTGGGTTACCCCGACGAACACTCTTACGAGGGCCCGAATTGTATGCGGTTCCGCTGCCGGGTTCCGGAATAGGAACCGGATTCCCTTTCGCCCGACGGGCGTGTGTCTTTCGTATAATATTTATTATTATTTCTCGACACTCGAATATATTGTACGCCGTCATTGACATAAGATTTCTCCTAGGGCTTAGGATCGACTGACTCGTGTGCAACGGCTGTTCACACGAAACCCTTCTCCACGTCAGTCCTCCAGGGCCTCGCTGGAGTATTTGCTACTACCACCAAGATCTGCACCGACGGCGGCTCCAGGCAGGCTCGCGCCCAGACCCTTCTGCGCTCACCGTCGCGACCCTCCTACTCGTCAGGGCTTCGTGACGACGCGAGAGAAGACTAACGCCCGCTCCCGGTTGCCGCCCCACTTGCCGCTGACGGCAGAGTATAGGCTCGACGCTTCAGCGCCATCCATTTTCAGGGCTAGTTGCTTCGGCAGGTGAGTTGTTACACACTCCTTAGCGGATTCCGACTTCCATGGCCACCGTCCTGCTGTCTTAAGCAACCAACGCCTTTCATGGTGTCCCATGAGCGTCGAGTTGGGCGCCTTAACTCTGCGTTTGGTTCATCCCACAGCGCCAGTTCTGCTTACCAAAAATGGCCCACTTGGCACTCTGATCCGAAGATGCTCGTGGCTTCATAATTCAAGAAAGCCAGAGATCTCACCCATTTAAAGTTTGAGAATAGGTTGAGGTCGTTTCGGCCCCAAGGCCTCTAATCATTCGCTTTACCAGATGAGACTCGCGCGCGTTCCGTGCGGAACGGCCGAGTGCCAGCTATCCTGAGGGAAACTTCGGAGGGAACCAGCTACTAGATGGTTCGATTAGTCTTTCGCCCCTATACCCAGTTCCGACGATCGATTTGCACGTCAGAATCGCTACGGACCTCCATCAGGGTTTCCCCTGACTTCGTCCTGACCAGGCATAGTTCACCATCTTTCGGGTCCTAACGTGTACGCTCTGGGTGCGCCTCTTCTCGCGATGAGAACGAGACGCCCCGGGAGTGCGAGGCCGCATCGCGACGCGGCCCATCCTCCCTAGGTCGACGGCCAGGGCCGACCTTCACTTTCATTACGCCTTTAGGTCTCGCGACAAGTCCCAATGACTCGCGTACATGTTAGACTCCTTGGTCCGTGTTTCAAGACGGGTCCTAAGAGTACCCAAAGCAGTAGCGTCGCCGACCGGTATCGGTCTCCCGCGAGACCGCGGGAGACGTTCGCAGGCCTGTCGAAGGTGTACCGTACTGTAACCAACAGCGGGCCAGGACCGGGGACGGCGCGAAGTCCGTAACCTCCGAGTACCGTGGCGCGCGCTTGCGACGGTCTCGACGCACCGTGAATAGTGCGGCCTGATACCTTGCGCGTACCGCCGAGCAGCCGGCCGGGCGACCGAGGGTTTGTCAGCGTGCCGTTTTACCGGCGACGCGACAGACACCGCACCCGGGCCGTAGACCGACACCCAGCGGGTCGCGACGTTCTACTTGGGGAGAAGTGCACGACGACGAGCGCCGGACATCGGCGCACGGTAGCGTGCCCGCGCGCGAGCCGCAAGGACTCCGCGGGACATCGCCGACCGACGCGAAGCCAGCGCCGCTGACGATGAATCTCCCCGTTCGATCTTTTGGGTTTCTTAGGTTTACCCCTGAACGGTTTCACGTACTCTTGAACTCTCTCTTCAAAGTTCTTTTCAACTTTCCCTTACGGTACTTGTTCGCTATCGGTCTCGTGGTCGTATTTAGCCTTAGATGGAGTTTACCACCCACTTAGAGCTGCACTCTCAAGCAACCCGACTCTAAGGAGAGATCCTCCCGAGGCGCGCACCGGTCGCTACGGGCCTGGCACCCTCTACGGGTAAGTGGCCTCATTCAAGATGGACTTGGACGCGACGCGGCACCTCGGGATAAGCGGATCCTCCCAAACACCACATTTCCCTGCGGCGGAACCGCGGGATTCGGTGCTGGGCTCTTTCCTGTTCGCTCGCCGCTACTAAGGAAATCCTGGTTAGTTTCTTTTCCTCCGCTTAATAATATGCTTAAATTCAGCGGGTAATCTCGCCTGCTCTGAGGTCGTCGCATAGTGAGTTTTCGTAGCCGTTTGCCTCCTCCGCGTCGCTCATCGTCGTCTCTCCTCTATAATATATATTATAAGAGGGAGAGAGAGAGAGAGCGTCAAACGAGAAAGCAGCAGCGGCAGCACACGAAATACGCGAGAAGGCAAATCGCCGGGGCGCTAACCGCACACACACTCGTTGGTGGTAATGGAGACGATATATCGCGGGGTTCGAGATTCTCGGCTCTCCCTTCTCTTTTATATACGAAATTCGGGCGGAATCGATTCGACGAGTACACGACGCGGCGCGCCGGTCCCCTTTTTTCGCTTTACGAAAATTTCGTGGACTCGGACACGCGGTCGGCTCGCGATTCAAAACCCTTCTCCGTAAAGAGGTAAAGGATTACGAATGCTCTCTCCGCCGGACGACGACGCGCCGTATATTTCTCCGTAATACCGTTATGTGTGCGGGCAAGGGTGCCTCGGCATAAGACGCGCGAGCGCTATCGCACCGAGAGACGCGGCACAGAATGCGAGAGCAGTCCGGTCAGTCTGTGTGATGTACGGAGAGGAGAGACTGTAGCATTCATCATCCACACCTTTCATTTACACTCTACACTTTTATTACACCTTACACTTTTCACTGCACTTTTACACTTTTTACATCTTTATACATTTGTAATAACTTCAATTCATTAATATACATAATGTTTTTAAGAAAAATCAATATTTCCATAACAACACATTCATTCATTTATTTGTTTCATATTAATTCTTTTTGTTCTTTCGCTTTATACTTTCAATGAATAAACATTACTTTATCAAAGATCTGGTGAATTTATTTATAAGTCGCTACATTTTTGGTGACCCCGACGTGATATTAAACCCGACGTGATATTAAAGCCGACGCATTTTAAAGGCTGATGCGGAATAAGTGCCAAGTGATCGTCGTATTTGAAGTCTGCGAAATATTATCATCGCTTGGAAGAATTGCTGGATATTCTGATTTTAAGAGATTCATTCTCCGGATCTTTGAAACATCAGAGGCGGATTAGTCCTTCACGGAAATTCTCAAATCATTTTATCGGATTCCTGGAACAAGAGGAAAATGCCAATCGATAGATCACCAGTTAGACCCTGTTCGGATACACAGATTGATATGGATTTGGCGAGCGGATCAAATCAGGTTGGATCAGAAAATATTAATATTTTACCTTCTCAAACTGGACATCAGGTGAGTGATCCTATGTTACAAATTCACTCAAATGAGTTTCGTTTATTAAAACTACCGACTTTCTGGCATAAACAACCTAAACTCTGGTTTGCTTCTATTGAAAGTGAGTTTACGGTTTATCGAATTCGATCAGATGATATTAAATATAGTTCTGTCATTCGTCATCTTGATGAACAAGCCTTAGTAAACATATCTGAAGTCATTGAAAATCCACCCGAAACAGATAAATATAATTATTTAAAGAAAATATTAATAAATCGCTTTACGGATTCAGAGGAAAAACGTTTGAGACAAATATTAGCTGAAATTGAACTTAATGATAAAAAGCCTTCGGAATTACTTCGAGAAATTCGTCATTTATCTGGAGGATCTTTAGCAGATAGTGTTTTGCAAATGATTTGGCTTCAACGCTTACCACATAGAATTCAAACGACTTTAGCCGTAGTAGAGGATGTTCCTCTTGTTAAACTTGCGGAATTAGCCGATACAATTGCTGATCGGGACGGCGGTTTGCAAGTCGCGGAAGTTACCAATAATACAAGTAATAAATCTTCGGATTTCGCGGATTTGCTACGAAGAATCGAAGCTCTTGAAGTTTCTCGTCGTCGAGATCGTTCCAAAAGCCGGTCTAGAGAGAATAGAAGATTTAGATCGTTATCGCGTAACAAAGACAAATCAAATAAAGATATTAAAGATACATCAATTTGTTTTTACCATAAGAAGTTTGGTGATAAGGCTAAACGATGTACTTTACCTTGTTCTATGTCCAAAACATTCTTGGCTTCACAGGAAAACTAAAAACGCCGCTTAAGACTGAGGCTGCTTACGACGGTGTTTCTAACAATCGCCTCATTATTTTCGACAGACATTCAAATTTGAATTTTCTTGTCGATACGGGCGCTGATATATCGTTGTTACCTAAAATGGTTTTATTGAAGCCGTGGCATACTAATTTAAAACTTTTTGCCGCAAATGGTACTCAAATTAATACTTACGGTTCTAAAACTTTAATTTTGAACCTCGGTTTAAGGAGAGAATTCAAATGGAAATTTTGTGTCGCGGATATTCAACGTCCTATTTTAGGCGCCAATTTCCTTTGTCATTTTAATCTCCTAATTGACATTAAAAACAAGAAATTGATTGATAATGTTACCGGTCTTATGAATACTGGAAAAATTCAAGAAGTTGCACATTTGTCAATTTTTACCACATCTCCTGATTCTGTGTACCACAAATTTTTAACCGAATTTCCAGGACTCACCCGTTTTTCTCCAATTTCCTCGGTAAAAACACATGGTGTTGAACATCATATCGTTACGGAAGGTTCTCCTAAATTTTCGACTCCCAGAAGACTTACTCCTGAGAAACTTAAATGTGCCAAGGAAGAATTCAAGTCTATGATGGAGCAAGGAATTTGCAGGCCTTCAAGCAGCTCCTGGGCAGCCCCTCTACATATGGTACCTAAAAAGGAACAAAATTCTTGGAGACTGTGTGGTGATTATCGTGCACTCAATTCAGTGACTATCCCGGATCGTTATCCCTTACCTCATATTCAAGATTTTTTTTCTTCACTTTTTGGTAAGAATATCTTTTCTAAAATCGACTTAGTTAAAGCGTACTATCAAGTACCCGTCGCTAAAGAAGATATTCACAAAACAGCTGTCACTACTCCATTTGGGCTTTTTGAATTTGTCGTAATGCCTTTCGGTTTACGAAACGCAGCCCAAACTTTTCAACGGCTCATGAACTCTTTACTTAATGATTTGAGTTTTGCCTTTTGTTATCTTGATGACATTCTTATTGCTTCTAAAGATGAGAAAGAACATATTGCTCACTTACGCATTATTTTTGATCGTCTTCAACAAGCTGGAATGACAATCAATGTCGCTAAATGTCTTTTCGGTCAAAGCGAGATTTCTTTTCTTGGTTACTTAGTTTCTAACCAAGGAGTTAAACCTACATCCGAAAAAGTGAAATCAATTATTGATTATCCTAAACCTAAGACACTTCATGAATTACGCAGATTCTTAGGAATTATCAATTATTATCGTCGCTGTCTCAAGGATGCTGCAAATCATCAAGCTCTGTTAACAGAATATTTAAAGGACAGTCGCAAGAGGGATAGAAGAATTATTTCTTGGACTAAAGAAGCGGAATTAGCTTTCGAGTCATGTAAAGAAGAACTTTTACAAGTTACTACCCTTTCTCATCCTGCTTCTCATGCTCCTCTTATTTTAACTTGTGATGCTTCTGACTTTGCTGTTGGTGCATTACTTGAACAGTCTATTGACGACGATATCAAACCAATAGCATTTTTCTCAAAGAAACTAGACAAAGCTCAAAGAAATTATAGCACTTATGATAGAGAACTTCTTAGCATTTATTTGGCTATTAAACATTTCAGGCATTTTGTTGAAGGAAGACAATTGATTATCAGAACTGATCATAAACCTTTGATTTTTGCTTTCCGTCAGAAATTGGATAAAGCGTCACCAAGACAGATCAGACAATTGGACTTTATTGCTCAATTCTCTACAAATATTACCTATATTTCTGGAAAAATGAATTCAGTTGCTGATGCTCTGTCAAGAATTGAATCTATTTCAATGCCTATTATAGTTTCTTTAGAAGAACTTGCTAATTATCAGAAAGAAGATGAAGAACTTCAAGTTTTACTTTCTTCAAATTCTTCACTTCTGTTGAAGAAACTTATTCTTTCAGGATCAACCATACCTATTTATTGTGATTGCTCTTCGGAATTAATTCGTCCATATGTTCCTAAACTCTTACGCAAGAGAATTTTTGATGTTGTTCATGGACTCGCTCACCCCAGCGGCAGATTGACATCTAAACAATTACTACTGAAATTCATTTGGCCTTCTTTGAAGAAAGATGTGAAGGAATGGACTCGAACTTGTCTTCCATGTCAACGTGCGAAGATTTCAAGACACATCAAGAATTATCCAATTAAGATTGCAATTTCTGATCAACGCTTTCAGCATGTGCATTTAGACATTGTTGGACCACTTCCTATTTGTCAAAATTACCGTTATTGTCTTACTATGATTGATCGTTTTTCCAGATGGCCTGAAGCTGTTCCTATTTCTGAGATTTCTGCTGAAACTATTTCTACAACATTTTATTCACATTGGGTAGCACGTTTTGGTTCTCCTATCAGCATTACAACAGATCAAGGTCCTCAGTTTGAAGCAGCTTTATTCAAAGCTTTAACAAACCTAATTGGATGCCAAAAGATTAGAACTTCTGCTTATCATCCTGCTTCAAATGGAATTCTGGAAAGATGGCATAGGACTTTGAAAGCAGCGATTATGTGCCACGAAACAACCAACTGGGTAGAATCTTTACCTTCAGTTCTTTTGGGATTACGTTCGTGTTTCAAAGAAGATTTAAAAGCTTCACCTGCAGAACTTCTTTATGGATCCACTCTTCGTATTCCTGGAGAATTTTTCATTGAAGAAGATTTTCCTGCAGATCCTGAAATCTTTCTTGAAAAACACAGGATTCATATGAGGAATATCAGATCATCTCCTACAAGTCATCATTGCAAAAGATCACCTTTTGTTCACAAGAATCTTTTTGATTGTACTCATGTTTGGATTAGAGAAGATACTGTTAGGAAGTCACTACAATCTCCTTATTCTGGCCCTGTTCCTATTGAGAAACGTATCTCTGATCATTTATTTGCAGTTAATGTTTCAGGAAGAGTTGTCAATATTTCGACAGAACGTCTCAAGCCAGCCTTCATTCCTAGAACTTCAGATTCTACTGAACTTTCTACCAGATCTTCAGCTCCTGTTCCTGCTATTTCAACTCCTGTTCCTGCTATTTCAACTCCTGTTCCTGCTACTTCAGCTCCTGTTCCTGCTACTTCAGCTCCTGTTTCTGCTACTTCAAATCCTTTTTCTTCTTCTACTGTTGGAAAAGCTTTACGCACCTATCCACCAAAGAAGAAGAAAGTTCATTTCGCAACAAATATCGTCACTTGGGGGGGAGTACTGTAGCATTCATCATCCACACCTTTCATTTACACTCTACACTTTTATTACACCTTACACTTTTCACTGCACTTTTACACTTTTTACATCTTTATACATTTGTAATAAGTTCAATTCATTAATATACATAATGTTTTTAAGAAAAATCAATATTTCCATAACAACACATTCATTCATTTATTTGTTACATATTAATTCTTTTTGGTCTTTCGCTTTATACTTTCAATGAATAAACATTACTTTTTCAAAGATCTGGTGAATTTATTTATAAGTCGCTACAAGACGGTGAGACAAGCGCTACCTACTTTCGGGAGACAACGACGCACGCGCCGCTCTAGGGAAAGCGGTGCCATTCACCGTCCTGACCCTTTTTTTGGCCGTTTGTTGCTCCCTTCGCGCGCGCTCTTACTCTCATCTCATTTCTCCTCGGCTCTCGCGTACACACACGACTTGGATACACAAACACGCTCCCCCTCTTAATTCGCGCAGCATTCTCTGGGCGCGCGTTCGCCAACGTTTTACACGCTTGTGCGCTTCTCCTCCTCATTATTATTATTATTTCGGTGTGTCATTTCAGACGACGCCAGGATTTGCACCGCGGCCGGTCGGCGCGGCACAGACACCTCGGGCGAACGTCCAACGATCGCTCGTACGCCCATTGTAAGCGTTGCACACGGCACAGGCGACGCGCGCGCCATTCTCTGGTCGCCCGCGTCGTGGCCGTGCGCGCTTTTCGGGCGCAAGCAGTTTAGGGGTACTAAAACGACCCTTAGTCAGGCGTGGTCCGGGAATTGTATCCGTGGACCGCAATGTGCGTTCGAAATGTCGATGTTCATGTGTCCTGCAGTTCACAAGTTGACGCGCAACTAGCTGCGTTCTTCATCGACCCACGAGCCAAGTGATCCACCGTTCAGGGTAATCGTTCGAAATTTTTGCGTTCGCGAAGAAACGCGCTTCTCGTTCAACCATCGTGGTCTCTTCTCTCGGACGAGAGAGAGAGAATAATCGTGGTGGCTCTTCGATCAGCCTGTCCGCTCGCGTCCGAGGACGCGCGCGGACCGCCGCCTCCCGCCAGGGAAGGCTACGGCACAAAGATAGAGTTGTGTGTTTCTCGTTCGGAGCGTCTCTCCCGCAACGGGAGAGCAGGGGCGGAAGCTCTTTGAAGAAACCGTCGGACCGACACAGTTGACAGATTGGTCGAAATATCATCGATCCCTTCTCTGTGTTATATATATATTATAATAATATATGGGGGTCCTCTCGCTCGGCACTCGCGGTCGCACACCGTGTGTTCTCGGCACGCTGACCGCTGCCCCGCGACAACGAAGGAGGGCGCGCGTCGACGAACGTCGTGGGTGCTGCACACACGCGTGCGCGGGCATAGGTTACCACCGGTTCGCGCTCAACGCCGAATCGACGCTCTGTGTGTGTGTGGCCGGAGAATGGCACACACACGAGCGTGATCGCGAAGCGTCTCGCTCCGAATCGTCGTCGAACACCGCCGGGCGCGCTGCTCTGCTTGCCGACTACTTTCGGTCAGAGAGGCGCGACGGCGTCCGTCGTTATATCAAAACACAACAACAAATTCCGTCAAATCCGTTATTTTCTTTTTCTCTGAGAGCGCCTTTTCAGCGCGTCCATTCAGTCGCCGACTGCTGCGAGCGCGCGTCTCTCCCAAAAGAGAGGACTCTCGACGCAGAGCAGGACCTCCGGAACGTTAATGATCCTTCCGCAGGTTCACCTACGGAAACCTTGTTACGACTTTTACTTCCTCTAAATGATCAAGTTTGGTCATCTTCCCGGCAACATCGGCAATGCCGAGACATTGCCGCGCACCAGTCCGAAGACCTCACTAAATCATTCAATCGGTAGTAGCGACGGGCGGTGTGTACAAAGGGCAGGGACGTAATCAACGCGAGCTTATGACTTGCGCTTACTGGGAATTCCTCGTTCATGGGGAACAATTGCAAGCCCCAATCCCTAGCACGAAGGAGGTTCAGCGGGTTACCCGGGCCTTTCGGCCAGGGAACACACGCTGATTCCTTCAGTGTAGCGCGCGTGCGGCCCAGAACATCTAAGGGCATCACAGACCTGTTATTGCTCAATCTCGTGCGGCTAGAAGCCGCCTGTCCCTCTAAGAAGATTTGTTTGTACGTTGGTAGTAAAAACCCGCCAGCCGAAGCCGGGGGCCTTCGCGATACCATAAGGTACGCCTATTTAGCAGGCTAGAGTCTCGTTCGTTATCGGAATTAACCAGACAAATCGCTCCACCAACTAAGAACGGCCATGCACCATCACCCACCGAATCAAGAAAGAACTATCAATCTGTCAATCCTTCCGGTGTCTGGGCCTGGTGAGGTTTCCCGTGTTAAGTCAAATTAAGCCGCAGGCTCCACTCCTGGTGGTGCCCTTCCGTCATTTCCTTTAAGTTTCAGCTTTGCAACCATACTTCCCCCGGAACCCAAAAGCTTTGGTTTCCCGGAAGCTGCCCGCCGAGTCATCGGAGGAACTTCGGCGGATCGCTAGCTGGCATCGTTTATGGTTAGAACTAGGGCGGTATCTGATCGCCTTCGAACCTCTAACTTTTGTTCTTGATTAATGAATGAGGGAGAGAATGAGAGCGTTGCGGATGTGAGTGAGATAGCGTGTATGAGAGTAATTGGTGCGAGACTCCGTAAATTCCTGTTTACGGAGACAAACAAAATTTCAAAGAGTGCGAATGAGAAAATACTAGACATTGTGGGAGAATATGAGGAACAGATGATGAAAATGTTGTGCAAAAATGAGAGAATACAGGGGAAACTGGATGAGTGTATGCGTCGAGCGAGTCGGGATTTAGCCTACGGCGGAAGTGGAATGAGCTATGCGAGCGTGAGTGCGAAAAATGTTGAAAAGAGCGTGATTGAAAAGGTACAGGAAGTGAATGTGAAAACGAGTGAAAACGAAAGAGTAGAGTTATGCGGTAATAGTGAGAGCGGATGATGCAAGTGCAAGTGTGACAAGTGAGGAAGTAAAGGAGAGAACGATGAAGCATGTGAGCAAGTCACTGAATGTGCGTGTGAAAGCGGTGAGGAAAGTGAGGAATGGAGGTGTAGCGATTAAGACGATGAGCGAGAGTAAGTTGAAAAGAATAAGAGAGTGTGGTCAGTTTAAGAATGCTGGCCTAAAGATTGAGCTGCCTCGCAAGATAGGCCCAAAGATCATCTTGTACGATGTGCCGAATGATATGGCGAGTGAAGTGTTAATGAGAGAAATGTATGAGAGGAGCTTGAAAGGGCGAGTGGATGAGAGAGTATTTATGGAACGTGGGCGTGTTGTGAGTAGGAATGCGAAGAAAGATGCAACCTGCGGAAATGTGATATTAGAAGTTACGAGTGCAATAAGAAATGTGCTCTGTAGTGACGGACGAATGTTTGTGCATTGGAAGGCCTTTAGGGTGAAAGAGTTTTTCAGTGTGCTGAGGTGCCACAAGTGCTTCGCATTTGGACACATGATGCGGCAATGCACCGAAAAGGAAAGACTGTGCCAAAAATGTGGATGTGTAGGACACATGATGAGAGATTGTAAAAAGGAAAGTGTGTGTAGAAACTGTAAGCTGAAAGAGAGCAAATGTGATCACTCGGTTCTGTCCGAAGTGTGTCCGGAATACGTGAGAGCGTTAGAGAGAGAGAAAGCGAGAATAAATGACGAATGAATGGTGCGTGAATGTGGTGCAGTATAACTGCCAGAGAGCGTATGCGGTTATGTGTGATCTGGGTGAGATGATGCGCGAACGTCGAGTGAGTGTAGCACTGCTGCAACAACCGTATGAAAGGCATAGACGTGTGGTGGACTTGCCCATAGGTATGGATGTGATTGTGTGCGAAAGTGGGACGGTAAAGCAGCAGTGGTGGTAAATGACTCTAGGTTAGACGTGATGTGCGTGAGAGAGTGTACGAATAAGCTTGGAGTGAGTGTGTGGTTGAAGGGGGACTTTGGCGAAATGTATGTGGTGTCCATGTATTGCCAGTATGGTAAGTGTATCGAGCCGTACTTGGCGTACATGGACAGAGTATGTGAGACGGCCGGGAGAAAGCGTCTGCTGATAGGTATGGATCCGAATGCCGTCTCTCCCTTGTGGTATAGCAAGGGTGGAGGCAGCAAAGAGAGTGAAGCGCGTGGTAGAGTGATTGAGGAATGGATGATTGCGAGCGGGATGAATGTTGTTGAATGAGCCAAGCGAGTTTTACTCGTTCAGCGGGCCGAATGGGGAGAGTGACATTGATGTCACTTTCGTGAACGGCGTAAATGGAGGGTGCCGGTATGAGTGGGAAGTAAAGCCCGACTGGGGAGTGAGTGACCATAACGTATTGTTAATACGGATGGTACACAGAGAGAATGTAGGTACGAATGAGGGCATGCGTAGATGGGTGTGCAAGGACGTAGACTGGGAAGGATATATGTGTGATATGCGAGAGAGTGCGTTAGAGGATGCAGCGAGCGCCATAGACGAAGCGGATGCGCAGAGCTGTGTAGAGCGAATGATGAAATGTATTTATAGTGCGAATGATCGATGGATGAAGAGGTGTAAACCTGTGTATGCTAGGAAGCTTGTGTGGTGGACGGATGAGCTTGAGAAACTGAAGAAGGCTGTAGGAAGGAGCAGACGTGCCTACCAGCGTGCGAGAAAGAGGAATGGAAGCAGAGTGGAAGGAAGAATAAATGAATATAAGGATGTTTTGCGGGAGTATAAGGAGGAAATGCAAAGAGTGAAAGAGGAGAATTGGAAGCGATTTGTGTGCGTGACTGGGAAGAGGGATCCATGGAGCGATGTATATAAGGTGTGCATGGGAAAGCGTGATAGGGTAAGATTAAGTGGCATAAAAGTGGGTGATAGAGTGACGAGTACATGGAAAGAAAGCGCGGATAAGCTAATGAAGAGATTCTTCCCGGCAGCAAGGACGAACGTGGCGATAGACGCCAGGGAGACGTGAGGGAGGAAGAAAAGCAGTTTGAATGGAGCGAAGTGGATGTGGCAGTGAGATCGATGAAAGTGGGTAAGGCACCTGGTATGGATGGTGTGAGTGCTGAGATGTTGCAAGCGTTTTGGCGTGCTGTCCCGGTATGGATGAAAAGAATGTATGATGTATGTCTGAATACAGCGTGTTTCCCCCCGGCGTGGAAGACTGCGCGGGTGGTAGTGTTATTGAAATCCCCCGATAAACCTAGGTCGGACCCTGGGTCTTATAGGCCCATTTGACTGCTGTCCGTGCTGGGGAAAGTGTTAGAGCGAATAATGGTTGGAAGACTCGAGCGAACGATGTGTGGAAGAATGTGTGACGCCCAGTACGGATTCGTAAGGAATCGGTCGACCGAGGATGAATGGAATCGAGTGCATGACTGGGTGAATGGGTCGGAGAGAAAGTATGTGTTAGGAGTGTTCGTGGACTTCAAAGGAGCGTTTGATAACCTAGAGTGGGAATGTGTGATCGAGAAATTGCGTGAGGTTGAATGTGAAGAAATTGAATTATGGAAGAGCTATTTTAGCGGCAGGCGTGTATGCATGATGGGTGCGTGTGACACAGTGTGGAAAGACGTAAAGCGTGGCTGCCCGCAGGGCTCCATCTGTGATCCATTTATATGGAACCTAATGATGGATGAACTGTTGTGGCGGCTGCGTGAGAGTGAATGTAAAGTGGTTGCGTACGCGGATGACTTGTTGTTGGTCGTGGAAGGACAGAGCCGAGCGGAGTTGGAGAGAAAGGGTACTAAGTGGATGAGAATGGTGTACGAATGGGGAGTGAAAGTAGGTGTGAGTGTGTCTGAGAACAAGACTGTGATGATGTTGATGAAAGGTAGTATGGCTGAGGACGAGGCCTCCCAATGTACGAGTGAATGATAGATGCGTGAGGTATGCGAGGAGCGTGAAATATCTGGGTGTTTGAGTGAGTAAAAGGATGAACTACAGGTTGCATCTGGAGTGTCTGAGAAAGAAATGTATAAATGTGGTGGGAAAATTAAGACGCGTGTTGAGAAGTGAGTGGGGTTTGCGAAAGAAAGCTGTGACTGTGTTGTATAAAGGTCTGTTCATGTCGTGTGTGATGTATGGAGCGAGTGTATGGTATGGAGTGATGAGATTTGAATATGCGAGGGAGCTCATAAATAGGTGCCAGCGAGTGGTGTTGAGTGCGTGTCTGAATGTATGTAGAACGGTCTCCACGGCGGCCATGCAAGTCCTTATGGGTGGCTTGCCGTGGGACCTGGAGTGCGTAAGAAGAGGAGTGTTGTATAAGGTGAGAAAGGGAATTAGTATGAGTGAGTATGATGTAGTGAATAATAGTGACTTGCGTGAGAGAGGTGTAAAAGGATGTATGGAATTGGTGAGTAAAAGGCTGTATGAGATGTGGCAGAATAGATGGAATAAGTGCGAGAAAGGAAGAATGACGTAAGAATTTATAAAGAATGTAAGGTTCGCGAGTGAGTGCCGAGAGTTCGAACCTAGCTTGAGCCTGGGCTATATCCTGACAGGGCATGGAAGTTTGAATGAATTCCTGTATAAGCGTGGTCTGTTTGAGAGTGAGAGCTGTGCATGCGGAGCGGAGAGAGAGAATTAAAAGCATGTGTTGGTTGAGTGTCCAATGTATGGTGATGTGAGGAACCTGAGTGAGTGGGGTGTGATTGTGCGAGAGAATGGCAGTGTGGATGTGAGTCGCATGTTGGAATGTAAGGAAAGGTATGAAAGTGTTGGTGTGTATGCGAAGATTGTATTTCAGAGAAGGAGGGCGATGCTGAAAGGAGGATAAGAGAAGCCGATGTTCCCGAGGAACATAGGCCGACCACTGCCTGGGAGGTGTAGGCCTCCGAAAGCTGGGAGTGGTCTCGGCCACGAAGATCCAACCAGTGATCTTGACTGGTACCACGGGAGTCGGGTTGCCCAGGGGGATTCGTCCCTCGTCCCTGCAATTGAGGTCGGACTCGTGGGGGTAGTGGTTGAAGCCGCATGCTGGTTAAGGGCTCTCGGGCCTCGACGGGTGAGCAGCGTATCTGCTCGGGCACCAGTCCTGCACAGCTGGTAGAGCGTTGGACAGGCGCTCGCCCCAACCGGTGGGTTGCCGAAGAGTCCTACAAACTCGGAGGCGCTACTGGTAGTTCCTGGCCTGCTGGAACGAGCTGATTGGGCTTATCCCAATTCCGCACCCATGGGGGTCGTGTGATTAAGCTCTCTGAGCAGGTACCGCACGTTAAATCAACCACGGACATCTGTTCCTATCTACTTTCCCCAGGAGGCTACTGACGATTCGACAGTAGTACGGGCATGACGCACCCGGGGCCCCGAGGTCCCTTTCAAGCCAGGATGGGAGGCATCGGGTCTGGGGCTGCATGGCCGCGGGGAGGTTAAGTCGCGCGACCGCAAACGATCCCCCAGAGGCACCTGGCGCAACCTCTGTGGTATATAAGTCGCCTTACCCAGGTGATGGAGGCTCTGCCTGAGTAGACATTTTTTTTCCTGCCATACTCGTGGGATATACATGGAAAGAACAAAACTCAAACAAAAACACAAAAACTTGGCTGATACTTTGGTAACGACTAATGCTGGCACGAAAGTAACCGAAACTCTGAACGCCGAAAAAGAGAGAAAAAGAGAATTGCTGTTTGCGCGAAGGGGATCTGTAAGTAGATCACCACCTCCTTCGGGTAGTACCCAAAAAGACACTGAAGAGACGCATGAAGGGAACACAAGGCTGAGTGATTCTGAAAATGAGAAGGATGGATATGAAAGATTAGAACAGAGCACAGGAGTAAATGAAGTAGAGGAGATGATGGAGACAAAGGAACAGCTCGAGACATTCATGTTTAATGATAACAACAAAATAACAAAATCTGCAATAAAATACATATTGTCCAAATGGGCAGTACTAGAAAATAGACTACATAATGTAGTTTTAGAAAAAGAAAAATGGAAAGCTGCTTACCAAGCTGTTGCTGACTTGAGGCCTAAAGGACTCTCCTATGCCAATGTTACGGCAGGAACTCCAAGGACTGCTACAGGTGCTGTAAAAGAAAAAAAAGGAGGTCAGATACTACGCACAAAGTAGTACTAATTAAACCTATAAAAGAAGACGAAGATGCGAGGACGAATAGTGAAATAAAGAAGGAGGTTATAAAGGAACTGACAAGTACAAATAAAAGGCTGAGGATAAAGGCAATAAGGCAAATGAGAGGAAAAGGAGTAGTGGTGGAGGTGGATGAAAGAGACGGGGACTTTGTGAAAAGAATAAACCTAACAACAAAAAAATTGAAAGTAGAGGAGCCAAGGAAAATAAATCCTACTCTTATAATTTATGACGTAGACAGGGAATATAAGTTTGAAGATCTCAAAGAAGATTTCATACTTAATAACTGTGACGATCCGGATCCAATCGAAATAGAAGAATACAAAAAGGATTGTGTGGGAGTAACTATGACTCTCTCGGTCCTCAAAGCAACACGCTGCGATGGTACTTAGAGAGAGTCGTGGTTGGTTCGTGATGCGCCAACGAAGTCCTCTAGTAAGGACCTTCAGCCTCTCACGTCCAAGTTGTACCTCCACCTCCTTGTGGTGCTCCCGGAAACGGCCTACTTTGAAAGTTTAAACTCGGTAGGTGTCGACTAAGAGAGTGTACAGCGAAGTGCGCCCCTAAGGGCTTCGGCCCATGCGCCTACGGTCATGGTGAGTTGTGGGGCTAAGAAAGACCGGGGTTTCTTGGGGGGCTCTCGGTTGTCAATCCGTTTGCCCCCCTACACGCAGTTAATTATGGAGAGAAATTTGAATGAGAATACTGTCCCGGGTTCTCGGATGGCCCGGGGACTGCGTGCGAGTGCTCGCTTGAGTGAGAGCGCGAGAAGGTGCGGAGGACCCTGACGGGGTCGCAGCTGGTCCGTCGCAAACCACTATAAGGACCAGCCAGGCTGAAGTGGACAGCCTAGAGGAGAAAATGGTCAGCTGTGAGCAGTGTTCGGCGAGGAACATGCGTGGTCTTGGTGTCCACAAAGTACGTGCTCACCCACTACAAGCCAACAGTGCTATCAATGTTGACCGCGTAAAGGCCAGATGGTCAGTTGAGGAAACTAGACTCATGGCACGCGCTGAAGCTGAAGGCACCTTAGCCGGGGAGCTTTTCATTAACCAGTATCTGGAGACAAGGTTCCCCAATAGGAGTCTCGAAGCCAACAAGGGTAAACGGCAACAGGAGCCTTACCGAGTGATGGTTAGAGACTTCTGCCAAGAGATCCAATCGCGTCGCGCGATTGTGATCGATGAGGGCGATAGGGATGGTGCGGTGATGACACGAGCCGACACCATTCCTGCGGCCACTGAGGCTAGTACTGACGATCAAAGCGCACATCAGCCTTCCCCTGAACAAAGTTCTCAGAGGCTGCGGGACAAGATACAATCACTCGTAGAGCAGAGTGCGGCGTTCCGTAGCTACGAGGCTGATACTCTTGCTGGCACGGCAAGAGATACTCTGACGGCGGGGAGGGTCGACGTCTTGGCTATCGAGAGATGGCTGGGCATGATCTTCCCTCGGCCGCTACAAGTGCGCCCTCCGCAACGCGTTTCGGCAAAGAAGCACTGTCTTCCAGTTAAACGAGAGAGCAAGGAGCAGAAGAGAAAGAGGGAGTATGCAATTGTGCAATCCCTCTACAGAAAGAACAAGAAGTCCTGTTTGTCGCGTATCCTCGAGGGCGACTCGGTGCGCGAGAGGCCGTCTGCTGTCGAATTCCTTAACTGTTGGCGCCCCATTATGGAGGCCTCCAGCGGTGCGGATGGAGACATGACGGACTTGCGTGAGTCGTTTGGGGAGGCGGCACAGGCTGCGAGTGCTGGCCGGGGCCGTACGTCGGGCCCGAGAGGGATTCACCTCGAAGGTCTCGGCGATGGCGCTGCCACGGATCCAGTTCCTGTGGCGGATAAGACCTTGCTCTGGGATCCTATAACACCTGCAGAGGTGAACAAGATTTCCGTAAGGACTGGCACTGCGCCCGGATTGGACCAGATTACGCCGAGGATGTGGAACGCTGTTCCTGCGATTCTTCGTGCGCTTCTGTTCAATCTGCTGCTCCTGGCAGAGACGATCTCCTCATCAATCGCCACAACCAGAACGGTATTCCTTGAGAAGGGGGGTATGTCCGATCGGCCAGGTCCGACGGAGTACCGACCTCTCAGCATAGGATCCGTTATAATAAGACACTTCCACAAGATATTGGCAAAGAGATTGGCAGCCCTCGACATCTTCGACAGGCGCCAAAGTGGGTTCCGGCCGGTGGACGGGGTATGTGAGAACGTCACAGTCCTTTCATCCGTGCTTTGGGACGCCCGGAGGCGCTGTCGTTCTCTGCATGTGGCGTGCGTCAATCTGTCGAAAGCTTTCGATACGGTTGCGCACGCTGCTATTCATACGACTTTCGATGAGCTGGGGCTCCCTCGGGAGTTTAGAGAGTACGTAAGGGCTGTCTATTCGAATGCGCTGACCGAGTTGCAGGGGGTCAGCGCTAAGGAAGTGTCGGCCATCAAGATCGGCCGTGGCGTGAGACAGGTTGATCCGTTGTCGCCCCTGCTGTTCAATCTGGTCGTAGATAGAGCACTAGGAATTCTCTCGGAGGACGTTGGCTATCGGTTGGGTGGCCGGCTTATCAATGCACTGGGCTACGCAGACGACATTGTGCTCCTGGCCTCTACCAGAGATAGGCTGCAGGAGAACTTGACACGGCTTCATGACGCCTTTATGCAAAATGGGCTCGAGATCAACGCGAGAAAGACCGGAGTGCTGTCCATGGTGGCGTCCGGCAGAGACAAGAAGGTGAAGGTGGACACCACACCTTATTTCACCGTGGGGGGAGCGATGATACCGCAAAGATCCCTGGTCGATGTCTGGACGTATCTGGGCTGCGAGTACACAGGTGCTAGGGAACTCGCAAGCGATTCACCCTTAGCTCAGGCCATTGAGCAACTCACGAGGGCACCTCTTAAGCCGCAACAGCGGCTCAGGTTGTTGCGTGACTGTCTCCTTCCACGGTATTATCACCGATGGACAGTGGGTACGGTCTCGGCCAAAACCCTCAAGGGTAAGGATATTATCGTACGCACTGCGGTGCGACAATGGCTGCGTTTTCCCCATGATGTTCCTGCTGGATACCTGCATGCGCCGATACAGAGTGGCGGGCTTGGAATGCCTCTATTGAAAACTTTGATCCCAATTCTGAAGCATAACCGACTGCAGCGGTTGTGTCGGAGTACTCTGCCCGCAGCATGCGCGGCTGCCGAAACCACGTATGTGGCTAGGCAGCTTGTCTGGTGTGAAAACCAGATGCGAGTGCGGGGCCATAGAGTGACTACAACCGCTGAGCTCAGACAGCAGTGTGCGGCCTGGTTGCGCGCGTCGTGCGATGGGAGTGGACTCAGAGAGGTTGCGGCCTCCAACCTGAGCTCCTACTGGGTATCGGCTGGCGCCGATGCCATCCCAGGTGCCGACTACGTGCACTATCACCACATACGGGCTAACTGCATACCGTCTAGAGCGAGATGCTCCCGAGGTCGTGATGGGCGCGATAATCGCTGTCGTGCCGGTTGTCCCGAAACCGAGACGCCGACTCACTGCGTGCAACGCTGCTTCAGAACGCACGGAGGGAGAATCCTGCGGCATG
>NW_028189209.1:0-21713 GCF_048542155.1 Nylanderia fulva
TTTTTTCGAAAAAATTAAATGATCGATTCGTGCAAAGAACTAAAATCGGACCGCAAGTTATATTCGATCCCAGATAATTTCGTCACGCGTAAGGATAACCTAGTCGTTTTTGTCACACAACAAGGTATACCAATCGACCTTGGAGCTCGCATGCTCCAAGAGAACAAATCTTTCCCCATGATTAGAGGAGCAGCTCTAGCCAGGGCAAAGGTAAACCGCGACGGAAATCGCCAAATATATCGTTAGTCGTCAAAGAACGCAAATCGGGAATTACCGAAAAAGAGATACTACAAGAATCATTACAATCGCTGTTGGATGTCGTCAGAGAATTGGAACTGTCTTCTATCTCATTAGCCAGAGGCGATATCGACAACGTCCCCTGGAACGCGGTACACTCTTTACTAACGCGCATTCTAAGCGAAATTAATGTAAAAATATTCATTTGTAATAACGAAATATCTATTCCCCAAAAAACCGAGAGAGAAAACATTATCGCCGAAAATCATAATTCAGCGATCGGTGGCCATAAAGGCATCACAAAAACATACCAACGTATAAAGAAACGCTACCAATGGAACGTATGAAAAATGACATTCAAATTTTTATAAAAAACTGTTGCCCTTGCCAACTGAAAAAATTAGTCCGCGTAAAGACCAGACAACCCATGGTTCTAACGGACACTTGTTACGTCTCGTGGGGTCGCGGCTGCGAAAATTGAATGCAGAGCTCGGCTTTTTCCACGAGACACGATCGCTATTACGGGTACGCGAATCTATGCGATTCTCCCCGGGGATACCCGCGATCTGAGTTATTCGCGCTGGAAACTGAGGTGATCGGATTATTGCGAGGGACCTACCTGTGACTCTACTGTAATAAAAGATAGCTTCGTCGATTGCTCTATGCGAAACGTCGTTGGGGTTGCGTAAATAATCTTCGTACGTAAACTGACAAAGCTCGCACAAATCACCGATTCGCGTGAGGGTAAGTCGGAAGTTGCAGACTCCTGCAATTTATTCCGATAAGGTGGTTCGCCTCATGCTTAGAGTATGCTTCCGAATCCTTGTCCAAAGTAATTTCGAGACTCTAGGATAAGGGTGGAGTAGCATGAAATGCAGAGAGCTGCCTTAGTCTTCAACATTGGATGTACCCGCACACCAAACTTGGCAATAGATAAAGGGTTCAAACGGTACGAAAGAGATAACTTCCTGGAGGAGGAGTTATACCTCTAAGGGTGAGGGGCCACATTTTGTGTTTGTGCGTAATCGAATTGATAATGCGTCTTCGCTCGTAGATCTTCGGCTGAACCCGGCAGTTCTCGAGAAGTTAGTAGTCGTCGGCAAAACCGTCGGTAATTGTTCAGTAACACATGGTAAGGTGCCAGTAAGGATGTCGATAAACCGTTGGTAACAGAAACGTTCTGTCGGTATATGGTTTGGTAATGTCGTAATAAGAACGTATGTTGGTATATAGCCGTGTAATGTCGGTAAAAGGAACGTATGTCGGTATATTGTCAGTAACGTTGGTAAAAGAACGTATGTCGGTATATCGTCGGTAATGTTGGCAAATCGAAAGTGTTCTCAATTGATTATTGTTTAAATGACTACTTTGTTGTACGGATTTACGAAGTTATTTCTTGAGACACAAGATTTTTAAGAGATTGAACTATTTGCGTTTTTCCGTGTTAGAATTCCGAGGGTGGCACCGCATGTGGTGGTCGACCCTAGTTTTATAGCCCGACCTTTTTTTTTATAGCTTCCGCAGTGACGATGGAAAAGAGGAAAAATGCGTCGGAGATTTTCTAGAATGTTCTCTTCCACGTGGTAGAAGCGTCTCTGAATTTGCTAACACGCGCGATTCCTTAGGTTAACGTGAATTTCACTTACCTTTAGTAGCACTTTCTTGATCGTGTCGGCTCGTACTTGGAGGTAGTGCGTGCGGCGAGGGTCGTTCACTGGGATGTTTGGCGGCGGCAGGCGTCGTGGTTGGAACGTTATTGGTATGCACTTCCACTGTAGGAGTTCGTCGTTGTTATTATTTTTAATGTTGAAAATGTTCTCGTATTCAGGATCGGCCTGATATTCCACTCCGAGGAATTGAGAATATTCCTCGGTCGCTGATTCGCGATAAAGTCGGTTTAGTTTTCGTAATTGATTCTTCCTTCCTGCGCGTCGGGTCTTAGGCATATTGAATTTGATGCATCCTCTGAATGATTACTCAAATAAGGAGGGTTGATATGCGGCGGACCTCACTATCAATTCCTTATTTTGGCAAATGCTGAGAATGTTAATTCTGACTGTGATGAGCGGTGGTCCGCTCCAAACACAGTTTGAATTATTCTGAATTCAAACGCCGTATGACAAATTTAAACGCTAGCGTATTTTATCACGGGAGTGGAAGTTTTGAAGAATACTGAACACTAGTTTTCACACATGAATACACTGATTTATTCGTATAGTAGTACAAAATTCGAGACTAAAACTTAGAATTAGAATTTAGATTTAGACTTAGAATTTAGAGTTAGAATATTATACTTAGAGTTAGAATTTTAGAATTAGAGTTAGGATTTAGAATTTGGACTTAGAGTTAGAATTTAGGAGTGCGACTATACTGTTCGGTGTCGCGCAGAGAACTGCCGAAATTTGGGACTGCTCTGAGGTCCTTCGTTTCGGCGGCTCGGGCCTGCGGCGGCCTGGAGAGGGGGAACTCTCCGGAGTAGGGGCTCTCACCGTGGTTTTTTTTTTTTTTTTTTTTTTTTTTTTTTTTTTTTTTTTTTTTTTTTTTTTTTTTTTTTTTTTTTTTTTTTTTTTTTTTTTTTTTTTTTTTTTTTTTTTTTTTTTTTTTTTTTTTTTTTTTTTTTTTTTTTTTTTTTTTTTTTTTTTTTTTTTTTTTTTTTTTTTTTTTTTTTTTTTTTTTTTTTTTTTTTTTTTTTTTTTTTTTTTTTTTTTTTTTTTTTTTTTTTTTTTTTTTTTTTTTTTTTTGGGGGGGGGGGGGGGGGGGGGGGGGGGGGGGGGGGGGGGGGGGGGGGGGGGGGGGGGGGGGGGGGGGGGGGGGGGGGGGGGGGGGGGGGGGGGGGGGGGGGGGGGGGGGGGGGGGGGGGGGGGGGGGGGGGGGGGGGGGGGGGGGGGGGGGGGGGGGGGGGGGGGGGGGGGGGGGGGGGGGGGGGGGGGGGGGGGGGGGGGGGGGGGGGGGGGGGGGGGGGGGGGGGGGTTGGTAATAGTCATTGCAATCCCTCGATGTTCCGGCTTTATGTAAGTATCTTCGATCTTGGTAAGAGGAAGAGTGACTTATTTGATGAGTGACGGGGAGTCGTTTGTAGCACTCCTCGGTAGGTCGTAGGCGGCATTGACAGGTATACATTTGATAGGTGTATAACTTCACCTGCAGTTATGGCGGTATAACCTGGAGACTTCATTATTCGATGCCCCCCCCCCCCCCCCCCTTTTTTTTTTTTTTTTTTTTTTTTTTTCCTGTATAGTTGGGTCAGCTGGGTTTCAGGTGTTTCTCGACGTATATAAATTTTGAATTCACATATGTGAAGATGTCGAGGTTGTCGATTCTGACCTTGGAACGGCTTTTGAATGTCCGTTCGGGCCTCGTTTCGAGGATACACAGCTTGGGATGTTCCGTTCGCCAAAGGTTGTATCCGCATACGTTGGTCTCGGTTGTCCTTGCTAATGCGAAGGTTGTGTCACGCGCCGTGACTGTATAAATCGTTGGCGCTTCCTCTTGGGGAGTGCTGGGCGACAATCGATATGCTATTCCTTCGTAGAGAACATCGTATCGTCCAAAGTGACAGTTGTCAATTGGCAGGATTGTCCAGAAGGTGGAGGCGCCGTCGGCATCAATGCATTCGCCTGTCGTTACGGGACAGCGAGTGCCGGATGGAAGTATCACTTCATTGTTATTGTATCCAACGGGCAGCTCCAATTGTCGTATCGTGATTCGTACTGAGGCTTGCACGATCACGTCGTCCCATGAGCCGTATGCGTCGCTGAACTGGGTGCCGCTGCTTTTTCCGTCTGTCTAACTGATCCTGCGCTTAGGTTTGTTGCATTTGGCTTAATCCAGTAATGTGCTGGTTAACTCCTAGGGATATGGTCCCTGTTTCGTGCAATTTTCGGCATGTATCTGCCGATATTTCGTGGATATACTCCTGTCTTCCGTTCTGCACCGCTGCTATATGAGAGTGCATTCCGCAGTAAAATATAGTCCGGTTCATTTCGATGTTGGTTGTCATTACGCACCTTGCCTCTCACGAAGGAATTCACGAAACATGTATATGTGTCAATATATTCTTTTAGTTTTGTCTTTTAGGAATAGTTATTGACACATTACATATATCTGGATTAGGTATATCTATTCCATTGTACTGCCCATACCCAAGGTACCACATAATTGTCATTATATGGCTACAACAGCCAACAGTTCGAGAACCACTCTCACAAGTACAATAATATTCTACAATCGCGTCCTTTCCAGATTTAGACTTGTCTACTAGTACAAAAATGTGGTGATTTTTTCCGCTGCGATATCGAGAGCGGATCTGTAATGGCAATATCGTGATTGGCATAGTCTAAACCAGAAGTCCTATGTCTTGGGCTTGGTTCAAACTTGTGTACAAGAAAGATTCCTTCTTTTTGATGCTCTGCGTAATAAGAAATAGCATTGCTTATTTGATAAGGTCCAAGACTGACATAATATAAGTCATTTATTGTGAGTTGCGGAAACTGGAGGAGACGATTATTTTCCTGATTATCTACTGCTGTATAATTAAGCTCAATGTAAGGAACTTTTATTTGCAAAAGATTGTATTGTTCAACAATACCTTTTAAACGGTTTGGAACATTCAATCTTGATTTCATTACATGTGCAATATTTTCATGTGTTTCATCACTTAAAATTGGCTTATGAAATAAGTTAAGAAGCGCAAAAGAAATTAAGAGAGATTCATAATCATGTAATAAAGTAGCATTATGGGCTGGTAAAGCGAACAATTTGAATTTTTTTTTAAGTCGACCAAATACTTGTTCGATAAGATAATCCATCGGACCTTTGTGACAAATCTCGACTTATTTGCTTCCAAGGTATCTCGTTTTCCAGTGCCAGGAATGTAAGCAAGCAGCTCTTTTTGTTTGAGTTCCTCAAGAACATCTCGAAATCCATTGTCGACAAAAAGAACATCATTTGGTTGAAAAATTGCCAATGTCTCTTTATATCTGTTGAAACATTCTTTTAGTATGATTGCATCATTATGAGTTGCGTCAAAGGGCCCTAAAACGAAAAGTATATAGCCATCAGGAGCACATCCTACCATTGGTTTTACAAGCGGCATTTTCTTTTGTTCGCTCCATAGTTGTTTTTGACCAGCAAAATTCTTTGACTTTTGTACCAATCGGTACGTAGCATCGAAAACGCAAGAGCCATTTTCGTCAGGAATATCAAACAATACCTTCGCCATAGGAGTATTATGATTGACTAGAACTGTTCGATCATTATTATTGATGAATCGTGGCATTAAATTCTCAAGCAAATCTTGCATTATCCATGTAATTACTAATTGTTCGTTCACTGCATCCAAATAGAAAAGCCAATTGTTTATTTGAAAGAGAAGTGCGCAATTTACAAAGGAAAACAGCTACATGCTTAGGTTTACAATTTTTAACAAAATCACAGATCTTTTTAAACTGGCTTTTATCGAAAGCGAACCATGCTTCGAAAGCATCGTCGTCAATAGAATTAATATTGTCTATATCAAAAGCATGCTTTTCATTTCTTCGAGAATTATGATAATAATCAAACATAAGATCACTAATTATTATTTGATCTTCAGCTGCCACTTCACGTGTGATTTGTTTCACAAAAGGCCAATAGTTATCAATAGCTAAATGTTCAGAGCACATGCGAGAATCAGAAAGAATTAGAAACTTATAATTCATAAGTAGTGATTGGCGCGTTATACTTGGAACTGAAATTAAGTTTCCTATATTTTTGCAGCCAAATGTACACTGTGTATGACCGTTTAAACCTTTTCTTCTATAAATTGTCAAATCAGGAGTATTATTTAAATTCAATGAAACGATAGAATTGTTGCGTATCAAATCGTAGCAAGTTCTACAGATTTTACTAGCTACTGGGATATCGTTGATTTCATTTAATCGCTTTCTTGCATTATATGTTTGTCTCAAATTATTAATAGTAATCAAAGAAACACTGTCAGTAGGATAAAACTTATCATTTTTTGATCTTTTCTGATATTGACAGCCAACGCAAATTATGAAAGGCATTTTTTTCAATGCTGTAGTATCGAAATAATACAAACAGAAAACCTGAAAATAGTTCGCTAGAAACTAGTCTTCAAAAATGATTTTCGAAAGAGTAGAATAGCTGCTTATCTTCGCCGCGCGCGGCTTTATATCTTCCCATTCGCGCGATCTCTGCGGATAGCAACTTCGCGTGAGTCGCCGTCACGTGGTGGGAGATTGAAGCTGCGGCTTGCGCGAGAGCTTTCGCGAGCGCTTTCTCTTTTCTCGCCGTGGATAAGCTCCCGTGTCAGACGGGCGTCCGGTCGTAAGGCGCCGCGTGTCTTGTGGCGGAATGCCTCCACATATATATATATTATATGTATATATAGAGTTGATATATACTTACATGTATATATATATATACATGTATATGTATATATACATGTATATGTATATATATATATATAGAGTTGACAAAAAAAATATAATTGTAATATACGAATACGATAAAAGTTTATGACAATTATGTGGTATCGTGGCTATGGCAGTACAATGGAATAGATATACCTAATCCAGATATATGTAATGTATCAATAATTATTCCCAAAAGGCAAAACTGAAAGAATATATTGACACATATACATGTTTCGTGAATCGTTTCGTGAGAAGCAAGGTGCATAATGACAACTTTGACCCCTTATTTCTCAGCAGTAAAAAATATGCTCACTTTGAAAATTTCAGAGAATTAATGTCTCATGATAAACTATCATTTAACATCAAAATTAAGTCCGAATTCGAGGGCGAAGAAACAGGCGATTTTTGGCCTGTTTTTGCGGTCACTCTTTATTCCGGGTTCGTTTACACCATCCATAACATTTAGCATACCAAAATCCAATACTTCATCTTCAAATGCTTCATCAGGTAAAGGCACTTTATCATGAATGCACATATTATGTAATATGGTACAAGCATTGATAATTTTTGAGCACACATCTGGTCGGTAATGCAAGACTCTATGTTTCAACAAGCAACGAAATCTCATCTTTAAAACACCGTTGCAACGTTCAATAAGCGATCTAGTGCTCTTTTGCCGATCATTGTATCTTCTTGTTGCAATATTAAGATTATTGTCCATTATTGGAGTCATCATCCAAGGTCTAAGCGCATAACCGGAATCACCTGTAAAGCAATATAATGTTATACATTGTAATTAAAAACAATAGGTATTTTTCGATTCACACATGATGCACATGAAGTGACAGAAAATGTGTAATATGCGTAACATAAACTATAAATTGTCTGTCACTTATTCATGCGCATCATGCGCGAATCATAAAGTACGTAATATTTAATAATCATTTTTATTACATATTACCTAGTAAAAAAAAGTTGTGTCCACGATTGTAAATATCTTGCATTATAGGAAGAACATTACTATTATTCCAGATATACGAATCGTGCGTGCTTCCTGGATATCGGGCATTAACATTCATAATCCTAAGATCAGAATCACATATCTGCAAATAAAGCTGTACTTATATTATTTGTTTAATAATATACTTAAATGAATTGTGTGTGTTAAGGCGCAATCTTACCAATTGTACATTAATTGAATGATATCCTTTTCTATTTACATATATATGTTCAGGATAATTCTCATCTTCTTTAGGAGGTGGAACAATTGCTACATGAGTGCAGTCTATACAACCAATCACTCCAGGAAAGCGATGCTTAATCCAAAATCTATATATACATATAACATAAATAATATACATAAATAAATATGTATGATTATATTATACATATATATATATATATATATATAAACGTAATTGCGTACTATATCTTATTTAATTTTTCTCAATATATTCTCACTTGTTACGTAGTTGCTGCAGCTTTTGAAGGTTGTTAGGAAAGCATACCCAAGTGTTAAATATTTCTGGACGATTAAGAATATTAGTCACATTTCGAACACATCTGCTGATCGAAGGTTGACTAATAGCCATGTGAATATTTTTTCCTATGCAATTCTGATAACTGCCTGATGCATAAAAGCGTAATGCAGCTAAACCCTAGAAAAATTTTACAAATAAGTTATATTAAATAATTTACAAATAATTTATTCTGCATTTGTTGTACGTACTTGTACAGTGGCGTCCAAAGCTGAAGATCGTGATGGTTCTATAAAATTGTCTTCCACAATATTAATAAGCCTGTTTGCTGTTTCTTTTTTCAATCGAAAAATATTTATAAACTGTTGCTCTGATAAGTGAAATGGATCATCCCTTATGTGAAAACGCTGTCTTTCATTATAATCAAAAATATTTTCTAATTGTTCAGCAATATGAAATTGAACAGCATTTTGATATGCCAAATCCATTGCAATTATAAATTTAATTAACCTCTCTTACATTGGATAACTTCACTTTTTTTGAAAACAGCGGTTTTATTACTATATTTATCGTATGCGACTTACATATCGCATGGGGTTTACCCACTCGAGATGAACTGTTCGATATTTTCTCGCATACGATACATCTCATTCATTCGAGAATACCATTTTTGCTATCGAATGCGATATCGCATGCGATATCTAGGGTCCTCGTTTCAAGAATAGACCCCCTGGGCTAGACGGTGTGCGGTTGATTCGGCGGGCCGTTTCAGCGTTTACGAATGAGATCTCTGAGCCGGAATCGAGGAGGCCCCACAAATGTTGTCCGGCGATCTGGATCCGGAGGTGCGGTCTCGGGTTGTATTTTAGGCCGAGTCGGGCTGGACGACGGCCGCGACGTCTCCGGCCCGCACCCCGTTTCCCGCCGGGGAGTGGCAGTCACGGGTGAGGACCCCGTCCTTGCCACATCTCGAGCAGAATTTCTTCGGAGGTCGCTGGCAGTGCACACGTGTATGTCCTCGTTGCTTGCACCTCCAGCAACATTCCTCCCGACTGTAGATCGCGGAAGCTACGACCGGGGTGTGGCTTTGCGGCACGTCCCTTCGTCGTTCCTGTCTCCGGCGGTCGGCCCCTTCGTATTCGGTGGCTCGGATGCTCAGATCCCCGACGCTGAGCACGTCCGCCCGACGGATGTACAATTGGTACTCCGGATCCATGTTTTCGTAGAGCTGTTCCAGTTGGTCTAGGGGTGAATATCCCCCGGCGCGCCGCATCATGGTCAGGACCTCGGTGGCGTACTTTTGGAAGGACTCTTTAGGGCGTTGTTGACGTCCCTGGATCGTCCTTTTCATCTGTCTCTCATACCCGCTTGGCAGGTATTGCTGGCGGACAGCTTGGCGAAAGTCGGCCCAGATGGCTATGGTATCGCGGATGTTGCGATACCACAGCAGGGCGTCTCCCCGTAAGAGTTCGGGTAGCCCTAACAGCATCTGGGCGTCGGTGTAGCCGTAGCCCAGGCACAGCTCTTCCGTACGCTCGAGGAATGCCAGGGGGTCCTTGCCCTCGAAGTGGCACCCCCATTTTCGGATCTGATCCATGATCCTGGCCGGTTCAACAGGTGTCGGGGTGGTAGCTTCTTCGTCTTTGGTTGGGCTTCCGGTGGCCATTTCGACGTTGATAGTGGGCACAGGTAGGTGAATTCGAAATAGCGCGGGGTTTTGCCCGACAAATCGGCGGAGGCGTCGGCGGACCTCGTCTAAAGTTCCTTGGCTATCGATTCCGTGTCTTTTGGCCAAGGCAATAGCTTCGGATTTTGATAATTGATTTACCCACGCGGGCATCTGGATAGGCTTAAGCGAGTCGGGATCTCCACTGGCAGGTCCCTGTTCGGGCGCCATGTAACGGTTCACCTTTCCCGACGCCGCGGATCGGCTCGCCGGTTCCAGGATTCGGGAGGAAGGGGGAGATTCAGACTCGCTTATTCCTTATTAACAATGCTTTGGTTTATTCAAAAAGAAACAAATAAACAAAATTAATTAATGAAAGGCTCGTATAAATTAAACAAAATTAAACAATCATATATAGTAGGCCAACTAAACGAGCAAATAAATAAGATGTAAAAATTTTTTTATTAATAGTTAAATCATTAAATTAACATTCCGTTACAGAATCGATATAAATTGTAAACGTTTCGACTGCACTACAGTCTTTATCAATACATAAAAATTAAATATTAAAATATAAAGTTAGATGTTAAAAATACAAAGTTAGTTAAATATTAAAATATAAAATTGAAACGATTCTTTGCTGTTGACCAATAGATATGCAAGGCGATTGGTCTGAGATGCCAAGTTATGCGACATTTGAGCATGCTACGGATATAATACGCGAATTAAATCAATGTCAGAGAAAATTAAAAAATCTTTCAACTTACATTATCGTTTTAACAAGTCCTTTTCCCCGATATTTCAAGTGTGTGTTGCGAAGTCTGAATACCAAATGTCAAAATAGAGAGCGTGATGTATTTATTTATTACCAATGTTTTTTCTAAATTATGATTCAGCAAATTTTTTAAGTATGTCAAAATAACTACTGTCTAACAATTCGGTGTCTGTATTTAAATTAATTCCATTTTTCTGTTCTTTAATGTGGATCATTTCAGATATTAGTCTTTTATGGTAATTTTTTATGGTAAGTCTTTTATGGTAAGTCTTTTATGGTAAGTTTATATTAAAAATTTTGTTAAAAATTTAATATTTCACTAAATAAAAATGATTTTGCTTAAAAGGTTAATTATTATTATTAAAACTAGGGTGGGGAAACAATATTTTTTATTAAAATATATAAATTTTTATTACTGAACAATATTTTTTATTAAAAATATAAATTTTTGTACTTATATTTACAGAGTATTTTTTCTTATTACTAATATCTACATCTTCTAACTTTAGTTAAACTACTCCTTGTCCTTCCTATTATAAAAATGAAATTAAAACTACGGGTATTTTAAAATTAAAACTACGATTTATAAAATATTGTATAATATAAAGTATAATATTTTATATTTTATAAAATACATTTTACTTCTATAATATTTACATTTTTACATAATATTTGCATTTTTATGCAAGTGGCGGAAAACGCACGCGTATATGTATTGTATCTCCGCAAAGATAGAAGAGTGTGAAGAGAAGAGCGATGTCATTGTTCCGGTAAATAACCGTATGGAAGAGAATATCGATTTTTGATAAATCTTCGTTTTAATAACACAGGCTTGCATATTTTTGTTTCGTCACGCGTTACTATATCGTGAAATGCGGTTCGCCGAATGGCTTTAAAACTAAGATTTATTGATGCCCCAGAAATTGCCTTTTCAACTTGCTCTCCGCGCGCTCCTTCTTTTCGTTCCTCTTCTTCTTCTTCTCTTTTTTTATGCAGCAATAATTCTCTAATACTATTAACATTAACTAAACGCGAGTTTTCGATATTCAAGGTTATACCCTATACTTTGCAAACTTCGCGTGTGAGTCCTTCGGGTGTACGGACCACATATGCGTAAAATTTCGGACCACCGGATACAAACGACTCAATGTAACTACTTTGCCCGTAACTCGCAAGTTCATCCGTCATGTCGCCTAAAAAATTACCCGTATGCGGTTCGTATTCCTGCGGATCACCACGACTTACATAAATACAGGAATCCGTGTCGTAATATAAAACACGTTTGTCTAATTTTGTTAAATAATCATACATTTATAATCGCGCTTGAGCCGTCGTGTAAGCCGCTATTATAACATTAGTAAGAGGCGAAGGTACGATAGCCTCTTCTCGAAGTCGAAACGAAACATATCACCTCGTCGTTTACAGGCAATATATCGGTTATTTCATGTTGAGGGCTAGTGAGCAAACTCATTAATCGTTCTTGTGTTTTGACAATCGCGGTATTCGGTAAATTTGCACGTTGACCAAATTTACGCCAAACAGAATTCAAGCATAATTTAGCAACCGAGCGTAAACCGGAATTAAGTGCAATGTTATCTTTTTCAAGAACAATTCCTTATACTTCCTCATACTCGCGGATGTAACGCTCTTTAGCAACGTTATCGACACACTCGCTCGGCCATCCGCTAGCTTCTTGCTTTAATTGTAGAAATGTATTGATGTATTCCGTAAATAGACCCCCTTGTCGCGTACCGGGTTCGTAACGAGCGATGTTATATTGCCAAATCTCACTAACTGTCACTAAATATACTTTCTCGATTGCTTTTCGTAATTTGCATGATATCCATGTACCTTCGAATTCGCGTTCGTTAGCTTCGCGAGTACACGCAATCTGAGAAAATGTTTCGCAGCAACTACGACATAACGCAAATAATAATTTGCCCCGCACGCGATAGGGTAATACAGGATGAAAGAGATCGCGGGGAGGAAGTACTTTACATCGCACAACCCCCTCGACTGAATCGAAATTATATCCCGGTGATAATCCGATTAACTCCTCGCATTCCTCGCCTACGTATATTGTCGGATGACCAATCGGAAAACCTCCGGTCTTCAACACAAACGGATACAGAGAACATACATCCACGTAACGTATCTTTTCCGTACCCGTGATCTCGTATCGCGTTACGATATTTCCTGTGCGTCCGCCGTAAAATGAGTCTCTGGGATCAAGCGGTTCGGTGTCTATCATTCGATGTCGATGTAGATATTCGCGCATCTCGATATTTTCATTCATCTTGCGATCAAAGTCGCATTCCCATTTCTCAATCACCCTATATCCGCGCTTTCGAAGGCGAAATGTCGTTGCAACGGTGTGCTCGTAACGTAAATCACACGTATCTGTATGATCCGTCGAAAGCAGTCTATCGCGATTTACCCGAAAACATCTTGGATAACCATGCCAAAAACAACCGTGAAACTGTAATGCGTAATATTGCGTTACGTTATTTTCTACTGACTCGTAGTATCCATCGACTAGCGTACCATCGCGTAATCGATATTCTCGAGCGCGACCGTCATGGATAATATGATGACCGAACTCCCGCTCTTTCCATATCAACCATATTGCAGGGCTTTACGCGAGTGAATATTCGCATGTCTGTATCCCCCCGTTGGAATGATACCGATTTCTTTTTCGCGTAAAAATTTTTTTTCTAAATACTCGCATACACGTTAAGGCGATGGTTGTGCATTCCTCGAATGGACACACGTTTCCACGCTCTAAGAATATTTTTCTAAAAGCCATACACGCTCGTCTAAGAATATCTACATCGTTACGGCAGTAAAGCAATATTTCACGTTGAAAATCAAACACATAGTTCGCGCGCGTCATCTCGGAGTGCCACGCGAGAAATTTTTCGCGTTCTTTCATCTGCATAGAATCGAGTGAATAATATTGAACACCGGGTAACGCTCCGACATAAGACTGATTATTGATAGTATTGAATAAATGTGGAAAAATGCCTTTATTCGTACCTTCTGCCAGTCCGAAAGCTTTGGTTAATTCGGATAAACGCATCGGCATGTAATTGATATTATCAATAAATTTCGTATGACCTAGCGACAATACAACTATTTTCGTACCGTTTAAAATGACTCGAGGCTCTAAGACATAGTTTTCCACGATATATTTCAAAATAAATTGCGCGTCGAATGACTTTGCGTTATGCGCGATACAAATTATTTGTTTAAAATATTTCGTCGGCCGCGTTACAAAATCTACAAATTCCTGCACGGGGTTGCGACAAAATATAAATTCGCGAATACCGCACCAACGACATCGCACCGACATTTTATCTATTCCTGCACACTCCTCGCAAATTTGTTGAGCGACGCAGAGCGTAGGTATGTGAATTTTTACATTTGTGCTACCTTGGAGCGTTTCGTCTTGCCTCGTCTCAAAGTCATAAAACACGAATGCGACCCGGCTTTCTACGCGTTCACGAGCCTGATTAATCGAACCTTCGTCGTCATCATCGTCGTTTCTCTGCTGATGCTGTTGTTGCTCGCTATTTCCATCCGCAAGTTCGAAAGCGCGCGAATCGGGACAATTATCGCCATGCCGACGAAGGGGAAGCATGTAACAAAGGTGATTCAAAGGCTGAAGAGAACGACACGTAGCGCAATAAGCCGTGTCGCATTAGTGTTGTTTATTTCTTTGAATCAAACGTCTGCAATCTTCGCAAAATCGCATAATTTCACAAACACTCCGACGTGATTTACCATCGTATGATTTTGCCGTGCAATGATGCTCCAAGCAGGCATGATTGAAAAATTCACGTCTACAGTTATCGTATCTAATACGATCCGCGAATGATTGCTCACACGGCGGCTCTCCGTTACATCGCGGACATTTATTAAAGCATCGATGCTCTCTCACATCGGAGCGGTAACTTAAATTACACGGGATGCAATATTCCCGCCCGCCTGCTGCTGCATTTAAATTTAAAATTACATCGAAATGTTTATTATTTAAACAATATAATAGATTTAGACAAGTTTTTATTTCCCGCTGCAGAGTGGTTAGAAATACGTTTCCATCGAATAGCGGATTACCGCCTCGACCAAAAGTATCGTCGTTATATATTATTATCGCGACATTTTCGCTTGCGAGATATTGCTAAAAACGCTCGATTTCAACAATTCCACTTCCTTCCTCCGGAATCGTGACACCGGCATTCCTTGTAAGTTGCAACGCTAACTCGCGCTGTAACACTAAGTTTTGTCTTCTCACCGCATTCCATTTCGCGTGTGACTCTCCCGCGCGTAAATTTCCACGCTTGTTAAAATTTAGAGCTGATACAAGCGCGCAAGGAAGACATAAATTATCAGTATTGAAAATTGTTAAAATCGAGCGTTTAGCAATAACATCAAGCGTAAGCCTGTTACGTCCGCGACCAATGGGAGGGGTGACTTTAAAAATGCGAATGTTAAATTCTTGCGCTATATCGTGTCCTCCGCAGCTTTGCGCTAACGAGCTTACGAGTTCCCAAATATTTTCGTAAGTCAAATTTTGCGAAGGTCGGAACGATATACCTGCGGGGCCGCGGGTAAAACTTGCGGAATCGAAAGATATACCGACGTAATCCCCCGGTTCGCACGAATGCAACGCATACTCGTGAAGTTTGCGAAACACATTTTTTAACCACTCATACGCGTTTGCCTCTTCGGGTATCGGCCAAATACGAAAACTAATTACCCGTCCTTCTAAACCGACGCACGTTTTCCGTTAACATTATTATATATCTAAAATTACCGTCTACCTCTTAATTCGCTATTTCTTTCTCTGCTTTTTCTTCTTCTTTTTTCTCTTGTCCAGCAGCAGTCGCTAAATGTCGCTCTTTGGCATCGTCGGAAGTTTCTTCACCGGAGCGGGTTTGAGAATTTTCTCCTTGGTGTATTTCGACGTTCCTTCCCCCGCCACTCTGTACTGTAAGAAATAAAAAATTATATTAATGAAATAAAATATTACTCTCTTGCGTTTGAATTTTTATTAATAATGTGAAATTGTTGTTATTAATAATTATGTTAAGTTCACTTACGTTTTAATATTCTTTTACCGGGGTATTTGTATCACCCTGCGAGGTAAATATAAAATTTCGGGCATAATGTTAAGAGAGAAAGAAATTATTAATAAAATTTTATTTTAATTAAAATACACAAAAAATTTAAACGTAGGAGAAGATTAAGTATAAAATATGCAATTATTACCTTCCTCAGCCATCGCCCCGCTATTTTTTTCTTCTTCTTCTTCTTCTTCAGAAAACGTGGCGTTGTTATTTTCATCTTCCATTTCTTCTTCTTCATCTCCCGTTTGTTCTTTTTGATCTTCCGTTTGCTCTATTTCTTCTTCCAACTCTTCATCTTCCTCTTCCTCCTCCACCTTCTCTTTATCTTCCGAAATCGAGTTTATTTTCTCGTCGATTTCCTCCTCCTGTTCTTGCTTCTCTACGACCACGTTTTCATTTGCCACGTTATCTAATATTCATCAGTCATATATTATCAGTAGATAGATAGATAACTTTATTGATCCCCATAGGGTTACGATTTCAAAACAAAAACAAAAACAAAAACGCTTACATTACTAACTTAACCTAACTTAGCCTACTTAACCTATTTAGCCTAATATTTCTAGGGGGTTGAGCTTCCACCTCGGGTCGCCCTTGTGGCCTTCTCCCCCTTAGCTTCCATTCCACCCCCCAGTACACACACACACCTCTCGCCGCTTGGGACTTCCGTTTCCTCTTGCTTTTCCGTTCTTTTTGCGTTTCTTTTCCCTCTTTCATTTACTCATCCCATTCATCTCTTTTGTTCTTCCTTCCCTCTCTCTCTCTCTTCCTCTATCTATATCATCCATCTTTCTCCCTCTCCTCCCTCTCTTAGAATTTTCTTGACTACTTCCTGCCAACTCCTCTCTCTTTCACTACTTATTCTACATCTTTCCCAAATATGTTCCCACGATTCTTCGTCTCCACCACATAACCTGCATTTTTTCTTCTCCTCCTCTTCCCAGTATCTACTTTCTAGCATCTCGTTTCCCAGCCTAAACCTCGCCACTCTCCGCCATCTACTCTCCCTCCAACCTTTTCTTAAATACTTTGGTACTCCTTCCCCTCTAATCTTCTTATATACCATTTATTATACTCTGACTTTACTATTCTTTTCTCCCTCCCTTTCCTCTGATCCTCCCAATCCTTCCTTAACAATTCCCCGAACCACCCCTCTTTCTCCCCTCTTCTCTCTTCTACTTCCTCTATCCTTTTCTCTCTTTTCCTAAAGTATTCTTCCCTTTCCCTTTCCCACTCTGAACCCACCTTTCTTTCCTTTGCCCTTTCTCTCATTTCTTCCCAGCATTTTCTTGCTAACTCGTTTCCTTTTTCTTTCTCCATTTTTTTCTCAAAGTTCCACGCTCTCTTCCTAGCTCTTGTTCTCAGTTTTTCTCTGCTTAGTTCCTCTCTCACCATGTATCCTGATGTCCTTCTTTCTACCCCCAATGTCCATCTCAGGTACCTTTCTTCCAACCTTTCCATCCCCTCCCTCTCCTTCCACCCCCATACTTTCACCCCATAGCTCAACACTGTCCACACCAGCTTGTCAAACAGCCAAAGCCTTCTCCCCCAGTCTTTTCCGAATCTTCTTTTCCCTATCCCCCATACTTGACCCATAATCGATGCTGCTCTCCTCATCCTTCCCCTCACCTGTCCTTCTTGTCCTCCATTCCTCTGTAGCTTGTATCCCAAATATGTAAATTCCTTTACTTCCTCCATTCTATCTCCTTTACATCTCCATTCCCTTTTTTTCCACCTTCCTCTCTTTCTTCTAAATCTCATTACTTTCGACTTCTTCGCATTCAATTCCAGCTTTTTATGATTAAATATTCTTCTAATCTTTTTATCATGCTCCTTAATTCTTTCTCTTCCTCTACCAGCAACACTATATCATCCGCGTATGCTAGCGTGTATATTCTTTTTTCCCCTAGCCTTACTCCTCCCCTTTTCACCTTTTCCATCTTTTCCATATATTATTAGTATTTCACATAATTAAAAAATCTTTTGTGTTGATATATATCACTGTAGTATTTTTCTTACTTACTTTCAAGCGGAGTAAATATGTCCGCCTCATCGAACGGACTTACTTCGCAAACCCGCACTTCTTCCACGTCATTGTCACTTTCGCCTAAACCAATAACCGGATGTTCCAGCTCCGGTGTTAACATGATGCGTGCACGGCCTGGAACGTATAACATTTTTATTAAAAAATTTCTTGTTTAATATGATGTTTTCCAGCAGCACAATATAATTTATGATGTTAAAAACTTACGCAAAGGTCCGGGCTCCGGCAAAGAATCCGCTCGTCGTCTTCTATTTAGCCTTAATTTTAATGATACGGAGCGATTCTCCAGTACACGCAACCGGTTTCTTGTGACGCGTGCGACAGGACGTACGATAGCTAAAGTTTTAGCGATTTAAATAAATAAATAATTGAGATAGTTTTAATTAATTTATTTATAATTAAGTGTAATAAAAATAAAAACTCACCATTATTATCTTCTCCCCGCAGAACTCGATGAAAATGTAGGAGGAGATATTCTATGTGGCCTGCTGTATCGTTTTCCTTCTCACTACCGAAATATTATCACAACTCGATCACCTCACCCGCGATAATCAGTAATTTGCGAAAAACACTAAAATGTCCTAGTCGGAATAATACCGCTAGCACAGCACTGGGACATTCTCCCGCAATTTTGAATAAAGTGTAAGTAAAAGCAAAAAAACTATAAAAATTTTAAAAATCGAAAAAGTACATACATACTGTATTGTTGTGTGCGTGGGGCACAATTTTCCAAAAATATTGAAGCATTTCTCTTCACTCGCGCATGCTAATTCATATACAGGGTAGGCCATTTTAATCTTTCCACTAAAATTTCTCAAAATCCAAAAATTTAAGACAAAAATGTTTCAGATAAAAGTTGTATGGTTTCAAGGGGGACATGAGATGGTGTCATTGATTTGACCTTGAATAGCCATTTGAAGGTTACGTAAAGGTCAACTTAAATTTCTTAAATGGAACACTATATTTTTTCTTGCATACTTTTGTAGCTGACTTCGAGATCTTTCCAAAACACTACAATAAAATATTTTTTCATAAAGTATTTTTCGAGTTATTAAGGCTGCAAATTTGCAGTATTTTGACATAAAATACAAAATATCTTGGGAAATATTCATTTTTCGATTATCATACCTTAATACTTTTATGCACAGAATAATGAGACGAATCAATTGGTGTAAAGAAAACACATAGTTGTCTTAAAGAAAAATTATCTAACTGCTTATTGCAATTTTCATATTTTTTTTTAAAGGTAACTATGTGTTTTCTTTACATCAACTGATTTATCTCATTATTCTGTGCATAAAAGTATTAAGGTATGATAATCGAAAAATGAATATTTCCCAAGATATTTTGTATTTTATGTCAAAATACTGCAAATTTGCAGCCTTAATAACTCGAAAAATACTTCATGAAAAAATATTTTATTGTAGTGTTTTGGAAAGATCTCGAAGTCAGCTACAAAAGTATGCAAGAAAAAATATAGTGTTCCATTTAAGAAATTGAAGTTGACCTTCACGTAACCTTCAAATGGCAATTAAAGGTCAAATCAATGACACCATCTCATGTCCCCCTTGAAACCATACAACTTTTATCTGAAACATTATTGTCTTAAATTTTTGGATTTTGAGAAATTTTAGTGGAAAGATTAAAATGACCTACCCTGTTTATGCTTGGAAAAATTTTTCCCGCATAAACTCTGCGCTAGTGATACACAAATTTCACTTACTTTTTTCAAACTCATTATTGAAATTTAATGGTACACTTGCGTCGAATACGTGAGTGCGCGAGAGACGAAATTCAAAAATGTAACTAACTAACTTAACTCCGAGAGCCGTATTTATACGAGTTTATGAAAATCAAGATAAGGAATTTTCAGGTATCTTTTCTCGATTTTATTTTATTTTATTTATTTTTTTTATCTTTTTTCTCATAGCCGTGTATTCTTACCCGTGTTTTATATATATATATATATATATATATATATATATATATATATATATGGTAATATTTACTTACAAGGAAAGGGTCGGAAGTGTCCCCCTCCGATTTTAATGAGCTTTGAATATGTTGTAGTCTAGATCAAAATAGAAGACACGTATTTTTTTATAAGTGCTAATTTGGCCGTTAAGGGGGTGAAACACCTTCTTGAAGAAAATCGATTTTTTCATTTCTCAGCAAATACCGTCGAAGCGATAAGAGATATAAAGAAAAGTTTTATGGTTTTTAATGTACTTCAAAATCATGTAATCAGATTTGTCGAAAATGTCATATTTTTCGAAATTTCCTCCCCCTCCCTTTCAATGTTTGAAAATTTTTAAATTTGTCTCATAACAAAACTTATAGCTCATTTAACGACAAATTCAATCATATATAATAAAGTTGTATTCCGAAGTCGCATTTTTCAGAAATAAATTAAAAATATCCCTATACACTACTATACGCCCGCTTTATCCGCCTCATGACGCTTGTTATTCACAGCGACAGTTATTTTTCTTCGCAAACTCACAGAGGCAACCATAAATTAGCAATAAATAATTTATGAAAATATATTTTTATAAATTATAGAAATTATATTTATAAATATAATTTATAATTATATAATATATATAATTATAATATATATATTATGTGACAATAAATATACATATAATTTATATGGAAAAGAAATGTTTTTAATGCATGAAAAATAAAACTAGTCGGACAAGGAAAATTATTGATCAGATGTCGAGGTTAATAGATCCAATTCTATGAATAAACAGATGTCGCATTCGCGAAATGAGTTGGTGCAATATATTATTTTATTAACTACTGCATGCAGTGGAACACATATTACTATTAAAGCGTCTATCGAATATACGCGAGCGCGATAGTAAATATATTTATATATATAATAAAATAATTAAAAGGATTATAACTTATAAAGCAAGCGAAAAAATGCGTCGGGATAAGAAGGTCAGTTGCCCGAAGTGCTGATACAGCCAGTATCACACGGCCAAGTCATCAAATAGAGAAAGAAATGACTCTCGAAATAGCGCTGAATTGCAATAAAATGCGAGGAAGGAAGTCTTTGGACTTCCTTCGCTTGCATTTTGATCACGCCACTTTAGAAATAACTGATGATTTTATTCCACCGCGTCATGCCACCGCGCGATTCCCCTCCGATAATCGTTCAGAACCGGAGGCGTTAAAAATTACCGCCTAGAAGCGGCGGACAGTCACAAATCAGTAGGAAAAAGGGGGGTTCTAACCCCGGGGCCCCTGAGGGGGGGGCGGGGCGGGGGGGTTTTCGGGGGGGAGGGGGGTTTTTGAGTCCCGGGCGGGGGGGGGCTTATCAGCAGAAAGTTACAGTTTATAAACAAAAAAATAAACAAAACTATTACAAAAGGCTGCCCACAATCGGGGGGGGGGGGGGGTTGCGTTTTTTCTGTTTTTAAAGTTTTTGTTTATAAACAAAAAAATAAACAATATCTATTTCAAAAGGGCTGCCGACAAACGGGGGGGAAGGGGGGGGGGGGCGTTTTTTTCCCTCTCGTTTTGTATATTTCTAAGAAATAAATCAAATTCTAAGAAGGGGCCCCCGCTTGGGATGCGCCGACCCAAACAGGGGGTTTTCGTTTTTCCCCCATCGTTATCTGTATATTTTAAAAAAATAATTAAAAATTTTAAGAAGGGCCGCTTGGATGGCGCCGACAATAGTTTTTGAAAATCTAAGAAATCAAATTTTTAAAAAGGGGGACCCCTTGGCATACGCCGGGCAATCAAGGGGGTTTATAAGATCTTACGTTTTCTAAGAAAATCCGCGCCGAAACCGCGGCTGCAGGAATTTATAAACAAAAAAAACGCCCAAAATTTTTGTCTCTAAATTTTCTCGTTTGACGTTGACAACAAAGGGTTGATTGGGATAAAACGAGGACCGATGCCGCTGCCGGGCCATAGTACCACTGGGGGCGCACGCTTCTCAAGGGAAA
>NW_028189209.1:24587-32422 GCF_048542155.1 Nylanderia fulva
ATAAGAAGTGTACGTAAAAACCCTATCGAATCTACAGCAGGCACGCCCCACGGGCTACATCCCCAAAAATAATCGCATATAATTCACGCAGTCAGCGGGCTTAAAAATCATCGAATAACAAACATTTTAGAACACGAGCAAAAAAAAACGTTTTAAAAAAAATTTATTAAATTGGATAAATAAGCGGTTTTTGGAAGACGATAAAAAAGTGCGAAATTATGTGGGTAAAAATTATTAACAAAGGGGAGGGGACGGTAGGGGTGGGAGGCAATGATCGCTAAACCAAATATCATAGTACTAGCCCCTATTTTGGGAAAAAAATTATTTCCCATAAAATACGCAAACTGAATTAAAACTAAAACCAATTAGTCGGCAGGTGATATCGACGTTTTCAAAAGTGTCTTTTAAAATTTCACCACAAATACAGTCCCCGTTTATCGTGACAATTGTTAGAGTAAGTACCCCGCACAGTAGTTAAATATCAAATTAAATGAGGATGTTATGAAAATTTGAAAACGGAATCGCTCGTTTCGATCCCAGCGTACGCCGCGAAAATGCGTACGGATCCCACTCGCAAAATAAAAAGGTGGGGGGTTGATAAAAGAGGAATAACGGGCGCAAAGGACCCCGCGGGGGGCAAAAATTTTCCCGGGGGGGGAATGGACCTGGCCCGGGTTTTAAAAAAGGAGGGAGAAAAGAGAAAAGGGCCAAGCGAAAGAAAACGGGGGTTAAGGGAAAAGCATGGTTTAAAGGAGAAAAAAGGTTGATAAAAAACGGGATGTGACCCGAGGGGGAAAACCGCGGGGGGAAAAGGGAAAGTTTATTATATTTATTATATTTTTTTATTTTTTTTTTGAGGATGTATTAATGGAAGTATATATTTTTAAAAAAATCCTTAAGGGTTGCCATAATAAATTAAAAAAAAACCATCCTCAATTTTTTAAAACACCAGACTGGCAATAATTTTTTATAAAAAATTATTTGAAATACAACAACAACGTTTCGGCTGTCATTGCAGCTTTTTTTAAGTACATCTATAAAAAGTTCAATCAAAATAAAAATAGATCAATCAAAATAATTAAGAAGCAATTTGAACACTTTTGTCGCAATATTATGGGGTGGTCGGAATCCATTGATAAAAATAGATTACCGCAAATGGATTGTAAATACAGCAATCGTCGCGTTCCGGATTCGGTGATGAGGTTTCTCAGTTTGGGTGATAATTTTGGCGTACCCATTTTTTAGAAGAATAAAGATGATAGGAAAATTTCTGCATTAGAAAACATAAAGAATTTTGAAGTTAATCATAGGAAGTTTCCCAGTGACAACCTGGATAATTTGGGGATTTTCGATAGCGATTTCGGTACACAAGTTTTTGAGTAAAACAAAAACATGTAGTTACATCGAAAATTTACATTTGTAATAGATACTCCGACCTGCTCAAAATTTTGAAATCTAAAAAAAAATTTTTTTGCAACTAAAGCTGATAAAGGTCTGGTTACTGTACTGATGGACCGGAACAGACTACGTTGAAAATAAATTTTTTTATTAAAAGACGATTCTACGTATAGATCATTTTAATAGGACTCCGCTGAAGCACTGAGCACGAGGGTTGCTAATTTATTAAAATCTTGGTTAGATAATAAATTAATAGACGATAACACATACAGACAATTGAGGTGTCGAATGGTAATTTGCCTCGTGGCTAGGTTTACCAAAGATTCATAAGGTAGGTTACCCTCTCCGCGTCATAATTTCAACTGTGGAAGCCCTATTTACAACATAGCATCCTTTTTGAGTGAGATACTACAAAATGCAGTCAATAAACCTCGATTCAGGTAAAGGATAGTCGGTCCTTTGTGGAGATTATTAAAGACAGAAACATCGACGACAGCCATGTTATGATTTCTTTGGGGACGTGACTTCACTTTTACTAAACCCCCTTTGGGAATTTAATTAAAATAGCAATAAAAAAACCGATGGGATGACTCTCACAATTTACTTCGTTTACCCTTGCGCAGTTTTTACACGCCATTGACACGGTTATGCGCTCAACGAGCTTTTTTTTTGACGGAAAATTTTACGAACAGGTTTTCGGTTCCCCGATGGGGTCTCCATTGTCTCCGATTCTTTCTGACTTTGTTATGGACGATTTGGAATCATACTGTTTGCAATTGGATTTCGAACCCTATTGTTATTTTAGGTACGTCGATGATATTTTTTTAATTTTTCCGAAAGGAAAAATTGGGGGATATGCTTCGTGTTCAATGGTTCCACACTCGACTTAAGTTTACGTTCGAACTAGAGAAAAATTTTTCTCTGAGTTTTTTGGATACGAACGTTATACGTTATCGGTGGTAGATTTACGACTAAATTTGGTTTCCGAAAGCCCACGTTTTCGGCCGCTATATTAATTTTCTGTCAAACTCCTATGAGATATAAAATTAGCGTGATTACAAGCCTAGTTGATAGGGGGTATTTTACTCGCTGACCCTATTTTCATGAAGGAAATATTAATTTAATCAAAAGAATCCTTATTAATAATTTTTACCCGTTAACAATTATTAACAAAAACATCAATAAAAGACTTCGGCGATTAAATTTGGGCAGTAATCTTAACTCGCCCCAAACGAAATAAATTGATACGCGAAATTGCATTGTGTTACCTTACATTAAAAGATCTTAGCGAGAATATTACGCGTTGCAAACAATAAAAGTGGAATTGATGCTTTGTATACTGTCCAAAAAAAAATTGGACACGTTGATTAAAAAAGAGGTAAGAGGGATCGAAAACTTAAAAAGAACTGATGTTGTTTATAAAATTGATTGGGGGCGAATTGCGATCGGCTTATATGGACAGACAAGAGACATTTAGAAACGCGCATTAAAGAACATAGAAATAACATAAAAAAAAGACAAGACATTGCATTCTGTCGTTTAGTTTACTCGGACTTGCAACGATCATGAGTTCCGTTGGGAAATTTTCCGGTTGATTTGCATGAGGAAAAACAGACAAGAAAAAGGAAATTGCAGAAAGGTTTTACATAAAAAAACAAGGGGGAAATATTAATTTACAGAAAGATACGGAGAATTTTCAGTGGGAATTTTTGATCGTGTTCTTGACGTTATTTAAGTCGTTTTATTTATTTTTACTTTTAATTTTTATTTTTTTTTTTATTTCCACCTATTTTTTTATTTTTATTTATTTGACTTTATTATGACATTTTTAATTACAAAAGACACATTTAGTTTCGTCTCTATCTTCTAACGCTTAGTTTACTAAGATGTCTGTGAAAAAGTTAACATCTATTTAAAATGTGCTTACTTCTGTCAGTCTACATTTTTCATCAAAAAAAAGCTTAACATTGGGCGGTTTTCATAGAATGATTTGTTTTAAATTTTTTAAAAATTTTTTTTTTTTTTAAAAAAAGTTGCAAAAAGGATTTTAAAAAAAATTTTTTGAACTTTTTTTGATTCGAAAAAAAGAGGAGAATTTAGGGGAAGAGTGTTTTGAAAAGTGAAAACAAAAATTTTTTTTTATTTTTATAATTATTTAAATTTTTTGGGACTTTTTAGGGAGAAAAAAAAAGAAAAGGGAAAGGGGGAAAAAAAGGGGAAAGAACACAATAGTGACTTCGAGCACGTAAAAAACAAGGTTAACGGGGATTGAAAGGTTGTTAGTTTTTTGGTTGAACAATTTTTTTTAAAGTAAATTAATTGTTGGAAAAGGAAAAAATTAAAAGATGCAAATGACTTGAAAAAGGGGCAAGACAGCCGACAAACGTTGTGTTGTATTTAAATAATTATTTTTAATAAATCTGCCAGGGTTGGTCGAAATTTAAAAATTGGGGAGGGGTTTTTTTTTATATTTTTTTTTAAATTTTTTAAAGGGTATAATATATATTATGTTAACAATGATTGAATAAAAAATTAAATAAATTTTTTTTATGTATCCAAGAGTGGTGCGAACTGCGAATCCCACCCTTTTTCAAAAAACCTCGTCACCCCTTGGCAGTATTTTTCCAGGGGGTACAATCCGGACAATTGGCGATGCGCTCGTGTGTAAAAGCCCCAGGATAGAGTCTTGGAAACCCTCGAGTAGATATGTTCGGGATTAGATGCTGCACTTTAAAAATCTTAACACCTCAGTGTCCAAATTTTGGGTTTTTATCCCTTCTCAAAAAGTTTTTTGTATTGGGACGCGTACTTAAAACTTGAATTTTGCCGGGGGCCCCCGAAATTTTTACACGATTGTAACGGTACCCAAGAGTCTTTCGGGATGCGGGGGGGTAACGTCGGGGGTTTTTCCCCTTTCTTCGAGCTTGCGTCGTTGTAATCTGATACGAGAGTGGCAGCAGTCGAACCATTTTTTAAGTGCCTTTCAGCGTAAAATTTCCAAGTGTTTTTTAGCGTACGATAAATCTTTTCGACGACGACGCCTTCAATATCGAAATGTAGAATAGTGATTAAGTAGTTTCGCATAAGTCTTTGGGCACATCGGCGTTTTGAAAAAATTTCCTTTTTCCGTTTTCCTTTTTGCAGTTTTTGGGGCCCCTTTGCATCCCGAATTATCTCAGGATTGCGTCAGCTACTCGTTTCCCTCCTTTATCTTGAGTGGTACAGCCCAGCATATTTGTAACACTCGATGACGGTATAGTATGGTAACCCTTGTTGAAAGGGGGGGTATGGAGATTCGACAATGGGGCTTCCCAAAAATATCGTTCCTGCACTATGAATGTCTTCGAGGGAAATTTTTTTCGCGGCGTGCAACTCTTTTCCCAAAATCCCTCTCTCCAAATAGTTGCTCGTTTTATTTTCAATTCATTCTCGTTCTTCGGGTTTTTGGGGGGGGTCGTTTTTTGGGGGTTTTTTTTTTTCTTTTGGCGTTCGTGCCTCGTTTTTCGGGTTTTTTGGGGTTGTGCCTCGTTTTTCGGGTTTTGGGGTTTTTCGGGTTCGTGCCTTTGTTCTTTTGGGTTCTTTGGGTTGTTGTTTCGGGTTTTTTGGGTTTTAAATCTCGTTTTTGGGTTTTTGGGGTTTCGCCCCCTCGTTCTTTTGCGTTTTTTTTGGGTTCGTTGTTTCAGGTTAATTCTCGTTTTTTGGGTTAAATTCTCTTTGTTTCGGTTCGGCCTTGTTTTTGGGGTTCTTTGGGGTTTAAAATTTCCCGTTCCTTGGGGTTCTTTAGGTTCGTCCCTTTAGGTTTTGGGTTAAAATTTTTGTGTTTCGGTGTTCTTTCACTTTCGTACCACTTTTTTTTGGGTTTTTTCACTTTTTGTTCACTCAGTCCTTGGGCCCATTCGAAAATGTCCTGACTCGATCACAGCCTGCCCCAAGTCTTTTTCTGAATTTTGTACCCCGCCTTGGCCCGTTCGCAGCGCCCCGGACCTTTTCGCAACCCTTACGGTTTTTGATACCCTTTTATGAAACCCTTTTAAAGGGATTGTTCGTAGCCCTTTGCAACCCTTTTTGCATGATCAAACCCCTCGTGTGCGGCCCGGTTCACCCCCGTTTCAGGTCTTTACTGCGCCCCGGGTCGTTCATGCTGTTCCAGGTCGGTCATGAGCCATCATGTGTTTGGTAGCACGTGTAATCTTGTAGCGTTCAAAAATTTGTTGAAACCCACTGAGACCCTTTCTAGACGTTTACAACTTTTTGATGATTTTCTGAGAAAACCCTATAGATGTCTGGGTAGTGTTTGGCGCACGCAGAGCTTTTTATCGCAGTTTCCAACGCTCGACATCCTTTCAACGCACCCAGCTTATCTGACTCTTTTTTTGGTCATCTTTTTTAAAGCACTTTCCGGGTCAATTTTTTGCGAATGGTTTCCGCCCAGGTTGCGTAACGGCGAATTGCCGATCTCGCGTCAAATCTATAGCGACGCGAGAAGCGTTTTGCGCACGCATTTTTAACAATCTATCGATTGACGTTTGTGCAGGGGTTTTTCATTTTCCTCTCGAATAATCCCAAATTTTTTGATAGACATTTTTTTTTCAATGCTTTTTAAAGTGTCAAAACGGAAGAATGATTTTCGGGAACCTTTTTTAATTATAATAAAGCCCGCTTCCGCAGTCCCCGATAATCGACAAAATTCGTGTCATGCGCGGGTTTTTGCCAGCTTTGGGGCGAAGACGGCAAAGTAGGCGACCCCTATCTTGGGGTCGTCCAGTGCAGTAATCAATCTTTGTTGGGTTTAAAGTATAGCGCAGGCATTCCCATGCCAGATTTTTAGTGTCCGATTACCCGCGTCAACGGTGCGATTTATTTTGTATTTTCCCCCTTGCCTCTTTTCCGGCTTTCACATCAAAATTGCGTTTTGCGCATTTTTCGCCCAAAATATATGTTTGTATTTTTGAAATATCCTCCTGGTAATCAGGGCTTTTCTTGAAGATCAACTGTACAATCCGGGCGTTCCAATATACCGCGGTGCCTATGATTAATTGTCATCTTTGTCAATCGCGAATCGCTTTTTTTCAATGGATTTATTTTGCAAGTGACTCGTATTTATTTTCAATTTTTTTCTCATCAGCACCGAGGAGAGCGTCCATATATTTGTCTAAGGCCCCCAACCTTTGCATCATTTTTCGACCCTTTCCCACGATCTTAACCAGTGTCGAAAGGGGTATTTTGGGGGGTTACGGTGGTCCCAAAAAATTTTCGTCCGGTGTTGGGTTTCAAGGTTGTGCGTTTTTCGGGGAGATGTTTTCGGCTGAAGCGTCCAATGGCTTTGAAAAATTTAATTTTTCTTTTTTAAGTTCCTCCCCCTCCCCTTTTTTTCGTTTTGGTTTTTTGTTTTTCTTTTCGGTTTTCCCCCTCTACCGTGTTGATCTTCACACCCTCGTCGTGTCGTCGGTGTTAGGCTGTTTTTTTTCGAAAAATTTTGCGTTTTCGACAATCTTTTTGCGGTCGATAAAGGTTTAAATTTGGGTTTTAGGCGAATCATCATCGATCTTTTCCCGGGCATCGGGCGCGGTGTTTTTTGCGGATCGTCGGGCCCTCTTCGCAACTTTTTGGAACCTTTTCACGCCGCGAGTATCATCAACATGTGGCGCACTCCTCTAGAGTTTCTCTCGACGGGGGGATTTTGGCGAGACTAAGGGCTCTGCGGTTCGCGAACTCGTTAAAACCTTCTGTATCGCCCGTTGAAAGCGAGCTGTCCTTGGGCTCATAGAAAAACCATACTTTTGTTTCCAACATGTCGACATAAATTTTTGAAATCCTCAACGCAGTCGGATTCAGTGATTTTTAACGTGCTTCAATGGTGGGTCGTTAAAGAGGATTTGCAGTTCGCGTTGTCGCGTTTTAAGATGTTCGGTATTCTCGCGTATGTCTGACGAGATAGAAGCGTCGATGTTCGAGTGGGGCCCCCCTTTAGAAAATACTCTTTATCGTATCTTTTTGTGATGCCACGTCATCAAAAAACAAAAAATTTAATTTGGATAAGCCCGCTCGGTGGAATACGTCACTGTTTTTGGGGGAATGTAAAAAATAGCCGATTTCGTCAATCGGCGTAAAAAATCTTTTCCAAAAAAGCGATATTTCGGCTGTTGCAGGTTTTGATACAGTTTAAAGTTTTTCGAAAAGCACACCGTGCGGACTTTCCAGCAGGTTTCAACAGTTGGGTTTACCAGTTTAGGGGGCCCCAAACGATCGCGGTAAGTGTCGGTTTCATCGACCCGGTTTTGGTTTTGTTCCCCCGGGGTTTTGGCGTTTTTTTGTTCGGGGTTTGGGTTTACCCCCCGTTTTTTCCCCGCCGCCTTTTTGTGCGGGGCTGGTTTGCAGAAGTTGGGGCCCGGGTAACGTGCAAAAGGGTTTTTTTGGGGGGGAAAAACCTTGGGGCT
>NW_028189210.1:0-32412 GCF_048542155.1 Nylanderia fulva
AAAAAATAAGTTTTTTTCTTTTTAAGAAATTTACGGTGACCTTCACGAAATGTCCCCAAAGGGAAAATTTTGTTTTCATCTTACGGCTTTCTTGAAGCCAAAAAAAATTTTTTTTGAAAAATTTTTTGATTTAATGCAGTTTTCTGAGATTTTTTTTAATCCTTTAAAAGGAAATTTTTTTGTAAATTAAATTTAAAATAAAAATTTTTGAATGCTTCCAATATTTTGCAATATTTTATTAAAATATTTTTCTCTTATTTTTTTTACTTTTTTTCATTTCCCGACAACTTTGGGGTTGATTGTAAAAAAAAATAAGTTTTTAAAGGCAATTTAAATTTTTAAAAAACTACAAACCATCTTTTTAAATGTTTCTTAGCTAGAAAAATTCGTAGAAGGAAAAGATGATAACTAACCCTAAAAAAATAAACCCTGCAAGTAAATTTTTTCCCAAAAATTAAAGATAATTTTAAATTTAACGTAAAGCGGGCAACAAAGCCAAAACGCGATGACAAGCGTTACCCAAAGAAAAAAAATTTTTTTCCCTTAAAAATAAATACCGGTGCACAAGGGACCAAATTTTACTTGGACACGGGGCCAAGATTTTAAAATTAAAAATCCCAATTGAGATTTTTTTCAAAAACCCCCCCTTTTAACCCCAAAAGAAAAAAAATAAAAGAAATGCAAAAAGAAAAATTGATCCCCAAAAAACGCTGAAACGGGAATAAACCCCGGGCCTTTTCGTTGCCGGGGGACTGCTCTCCGCTGAGCTATTCAGATCCTTTTGAATTTTTATCTTTTCTCTGTTATATAATTAATTTGGTAAAAAAACGCATTTTTTTAAACCAGGTGTATCAATATAAAATTTTTAAAAAAGGCTCTGTAATATAAAAAATAAATTTAAACGTATAAGACGGGGGACAAAAAACCAAACGCGGATGACAAAAGCGTTATCCAACGAAACTAAATAATTTTTTTTCCCTTAAATTAAATACCGGTGCCCCCAAACCAAATTTTTCTTGGACACGGCAAAATTTTAAAAAAATTTAAAAATCTCAATTTTGAGATTTAATTTCAATACCCCTTTAAACCCCCCTACGGAAAAATAAATAAATGAATGCAAGAGAAAAATATAGATCCGAAAATCGCTGAATCGGGAATCGAACCCGAGACCTTTCGCTGGCCGGGCGACTGCTCTTCCAGCTGGCTATTCAGATCCTTTCGATTCTATACTTTCTCTTTAGTATATAGATGTTGTAAACAAACGCATTTTGAAGCCAGCGTGTATCAAATATAAGAGTTTTAAACAAGGCTCTGTAATATAATAAAAATTTTAAACGTAAAAGACGGGCAACAAGACCCAAAATCGCGGATGACAATGCGTACCCCCTAACGAAATAAAAATTTTTTCCGTAAAAATTAAATACCGGTGAAAAGGGGCCCAAAAAATTTTTACTTGGACAGGGCCCAAAGTTTTTAAAATATGAAAAAAATTTCATTTGAGATTTAATTTCAATCCCCCCTTTAACCCCCCTAGGGAAAAAAAATAAATAAATGAAAGAGAAAATATAGTCCAAAAATCGCTTGAATCGGGAATCAAACCCAACCCTTTTCGCTTCCCGGGCGACTGTCTTCCAGTGACTTTTCAGATCCTTTCGTTTCCCATACTTTCTCTGTTTATTATTAAGTTGGAAAAAACAAACCATTTTTAAAAGCCCAAAAAGGTTAAAATACCGGTCCCACAAGGCCCCAAATTTACTGGACACGGCCAAGATTTTAAAATATGAAAAACTCTTTTTTGAGTTTTAAATTTCAATACCCCCTTTAAAAACCCCCCCTAGGAAAAAAATAAATAAATCAAAGAAAAATATGACCCAAAAAATCGCAAATGGGGAATGAACCCGAACCTTTCGTTGCCGGGCGACTGTTTCCAGCGAGCTTTTTCAATTCTTTCTTCATCTTTCTCTGTTATATATATTATTTGGAAAACAAAACGCTTTTAAGCCACGTGTATAAATAAAAGATTTTTAAAAAGAAATTTTTTAAAGAAAAAAAAATATGCGCCCCTAGCATTTTAAAAAAATATTTATTTTTTCCAGTTTTTTTAAATTTTTTTCAATCTTATACAATCTTTTGAAACTGATTACTCAAAGTTTTATCATTTTTTCTTTGTGGCAGATTTTATTAAATCCATATGTATTAAATTGTAACAAAAACGAACGAATAAAAAACATCATCAAGTGGCAGGCCAAAAAAATTAAATCAAAAGTCCTGAGCCTTTTTTTAATTTTAAAGTTTTTTTTTTGACCTATAAATTGTTAAAGTTTGCCAAATTAGCGCGTGGCTACAACGGTAAAAAGCGTAGGGGCCCTTAGTAAAATACTAAGGCACTAGAAGCGGCCGCGGGCCCGAGAGCATCGGATAAGTAACATCGACTTAGTAGGCCTATAGCTGTTTTCCCCGTATATAGTCACGCGCTTTTTTTGGGACCTTTAACAAATTTTTGGCGTCCCCAAAAATAAAACTCAAATTAAAAAATTTTGGGTTTTTTTTTTTTTGCTTAATTTCTTGTCCCACCTGATATGTCTTCGTATTTTTTCCCTTTAGTTACATTTTTTTATATAAAAGTGTCCCAAAAATAACAGATTACCCTCTAACCTTCGTTTGAGTTTCAAAAAATGACCAAAAAAAGTTGCAGGAAATTTAAAAAATTCCCTTTGAGACCTTACTTTGACCCTTTAAACCCATTTTCAAAGGGTTTTTGAAGTCAACTCAGTTTTTTTTTTTCAAAGGAAACCCCCATTTTTTTTATTGGATTCTAAAAAACGGGAAAATTTTTTGTTCAAAATAAAACCCCCTGAAAACTTTAATTCCTGCCTTTACTTTAGAATGCCGGGGTGGGAAATTTGGGAAGTTTTTGACGATGAAGTCGGGGGGATGTTTTTTTAGTTTAAATTTGCTGAAAAAGATTTTGTCCTCATGGGGAGATTTTCCGACGCCAAAGAAACTTTTAAAATTTATTGAAAAAATTAACCCCCGATAAGTGTTTTTTCGATATGTCTTCTTTAAACTTTTGCCTCAAAAAAACTGCAGCGAAACGCATTCCCTCTTTATTTAAAATGTAGGGTATGAAATTCCACCGGAAAACAGTCAGGGTTTTTTAATGCCGACTGATAGCGATTCTACTCCTTTTTTTAGGGCTTTGCAGGTTTTTCTTAAATCCACGTTTAATTTCAAAGCGGGTTCTAGTTTTCCGTTAATAAAACAGAATAAAACCCAAAAAACGTAAAAATTTTTTGTGTCAAAAACAAAATTTGTATGGATTAATGTTAAAAAGTAGGGGTTTACCTCAGGTTGTATTGTAAAAATTAGAATGAAAACTATACTCACCCGACTTGTTTTGATAAATTTACGTTTTTCTTTAAGCACTTAATTTTAAAAAGTTTCTCTCGTTTAAACAATTTTTTTTTTAAAAATTTCCCAAAGTATTTTAATTTTCAGCAATTTCTATCCAAAACTATGGCGTATGTTACACTTATGAGTAGGAAACGATTAACACATTAAAAGTTGGAGGATTTTCAACTTTTTTACTCGCAAACTCGAACTATTTAATAAAACGTTCTGAAATGATGATCAACTGTTAATTTTGAGATCCACAGTCATTAAAACTTCAAATTAAAACTATGGGAGTAAAAAGATCCCCAGATTCTAGAAGCCTAATCATTTAAAAAGAGAGAATCAGATGGAGATTGAAACAAAATTTGTAGAAAACCCCTCTCTTCCATTTGAACGCACTGAACAAAATGAAACACTCGAGCATCTTTTTCAAAAATCTTAAGTTAAAAAAAATTTTATCCAATAAAGTTTCACTTTAGTTTTTATTTGTAAAAACATTTTGTCTGGTAAAAAGATTTATATAATGATAGGTTTTTTCCCCGGGTGTGGTTCTTTGTTTACGAACGTTCCCTGATCTTGCGATGAGGTATTAACGATAGATGGGGTCAATTGGAATAAAAAAATAAAATACCCCAAAACGAATTTTTGGGGGGGAAAAATTCATTTTACTTCTACCCTATTTTACATTGATGCATAATTTAAAACACGTTGGGGACCCCTTGGGGGACCGTTATCACCATTTTGCGCCCGTTATGCAAGATCTTGAGGATACGTTCTCAAAGCTTTTTTTTGGAAAAGTTTGTTTATTTTTGTTATTGGAGACAAATAGTGGGGCCCCCTCTAGCTAATTGATCAATTGTGAATAAATTTTAACAATCATAAAGCTTAAATTTACGGTTTTGAACAAGAGGGTTTAAACCTAGCTTAATTTCTTAATTTATCACTTAAAATTATTAAAAACAAAATATAATAAATGGTTCAAAAAAAAAACCTTTTCAGGAAGGACTTTTTTCATTTTTTTCAAACCACCCCTATCCCAAAAAGGAATAAAATTTTAAAACCTTGTAGACAGATGTTATTTCCCAAAAATCCACTATTTTTTTAATAAAATTTGGAGTTAATTACTTAAATATACTCAGAAGCAATGGTTACCCTCTTGATCTGATTTTTAACAAAATTAATCATCGGATAGAACACAATCATATCTAAGGGGAGCATTATAGAGAGACAGGCCAACATAGAAAAGAACAAAAAGTATAGAAATGACTCGGTCAATAAAAAATTCTTTGTCATTCCGTATATAGATGGGATCTCAGAAATGATTGTTTCCTCGGTAAAAAATAAAAATTGTATGGTAGGGTATAGATGTCTCAACAAACTGGACTAATATTATTAAAGCGCAGAAAGATAAAACTAAACATCCATGCAATTCGAATGTGGTTTATAAGATCAGTTGCAATAATTGTAATGCATCTTATGTAGGCCAAACAAAGAGGCAATTGCAGACGCGAATAAAAGAACATAAAAATAATATTAGGTTGGACTCAACGAAACATTCAGTAATTTCTGAACACATAATAAATGAACATCATACTTTTAATTGGGACAATGTTAAGATCATGGACAACGAAAATAATTATTATAAAAGACTCATTTCTGAGATGCTACATATCAAGGAACAAAAAAATGGACTAAATTTAAACAAAGATACTGAGTTACTTAGCGAGTCGTATTTTGATATTTTGGATATATTAGCGAACAAGAAATAATAATAGGACAAATAGGATATTAACGAGTAAAACATAGATATTAGATCATATATAAACACGCACGCTCTCCGATCAAGTAGAGTTTTAAAATGAGCTGTCTTTCTGTATTGTTGGTTTGTTATGTGTCATCCTTAATAACTGTTAATAAGTAGCAAAATTATCAAGAAGAACGATGATAGGTAAGCATACTACCAATTGTAGGGGATACATATTATAATTTGGACATGCGTTGATCGGTAATTTTTTATTAATCGCAGCGCCTACGGAACGGGTTAATTTCTCGCATATTAACGATGAAACTATCCGAGATCTGAACAAAATCAGGGATCATATCGAGGCGAACATTGTTGGGGAAGAGGTTTTGAAACAGCTTTTAAAAACCTCAAAAACTTTTTTGATTCTGAAAAACTAAAATTAAATTTCGATTTTAAAATGTAAATTGGGTAAAAATTTTATTTAAATAATTATACTGAGGGGCCCCGCGTGGGGCCCGAAACTTTTTATAGAATGATTGAAAATTTTGGGCTTTTTATTTTTAATAATGACTGTATTTTTAAAATTTTAAAGGGAAAAAAAGGGGATTTGCCTGAACATCTCGAATTTTTCACTCGATAAGTTGGCCTTAATTTTCCTTTAAAGTTCACTTATTTTCAAAACTAAAAAAAAGACGATGCCATCGTCGAATAGAATTTTGTGATGGGGTTTTCCCCACGAAAAGGCCCAAAGATTTTTCTTACAATTTAGTTTTTTTTCTGTTTAAAAAATACTTTAACTTAAAAGGGGCAAAGTGAATAGACAAAAACGCGATTTTGGAGGGGACACCAACCCAAGCTGGATGCAAAAATCTCTTACTCAATATCCACAGAAATGAATATCTGGGCGGGGGTTTTTTTGAATAATTAAATGGGTTTCCCTTTTTTTTTATGATGGTAATTTAAACGCCGAAAAATATCTGGATATGTTAAGGGAATCAAATAAAAACCAATAATAAGAGAAAAGGCGGGTTTAATTTGAAAAAAATTTTGGTTTTAAACAAGATGGGACAGGACCTCATTTTTCCCCAAAAAATTTGGTTTAGCGATTTTCTTAAAAAATCAGTTTAAAATAAATTCAATGGATTGAAAGAGAGGTGAAATAAAAGGGCCCCTCCTCGATCCCCAGTTGACACCTTTTGGCTTTTTTCTGGGGGGTTTTATCTGAAAGTAAAAATTTTTGAAAAAAAACCCCAAATGATAATATGAGCTCCAAAATCTTTATTACCCGAGAGTGTATCTTGAAAAACCAAAAATTATATAAGAAGTTTTGTTTCGGGATTTTTTTAATTTTACGGACATATTGTAAAGAGATTGGGGGCCCTTTTTTAATTTAAACATTTAACCCAACTATATACACCCCCTTTTTTTGGGGCCACAAAAAGCCAAACGCGATGTTTTTTGAAAAACTTAAGCAAGAAAAGGTTGGAAAAATCTGGGGAATTTTTAAAATCCTATGGTTAAATTCAAGAATTCTCCTTGTTCCTCTTTTAATTTCCCCCTGTAAAAAAAATAGGAAAGAAAAATATTGGCCCGGGAAAAGTTTGGCAAAATTTGGGAAACGAACCCGAGCCCTTTCCCGCTTGCCGCCAAAAATTTTTTTTCTTCCAACAACTTTTCAGACAATTCAAAAACAATACTTTTTTTTCCAATGCTTTCACCCCCTAAAAGGTCGTAATTAGGCTCAAAACGGAATAAAAAATTAAAATATAAAACGCTCTTTTAATAAAAAACACTTGTACCCCTCCTTCTTCTCGGCCCCCCAAAAGCCAAACCGATGTTTTTGCAAAAAAAAAAACCAAAAAAAAAATTAAGGAATTTAAAGAATCTGTTCTTAGGGTTTAAAGATCTCAAAAAATTCCCTCCTTGTTCCTCTTCAAACTTCCCCTCTAAAGAAATAGGCGAGAAAAATTTTGGTCCGAAATTTTGGAAAAATTTGGGGAACAAACCCCGAGACCTTCCGTTTTCCGCGAAAATGTTTTTTCCCAAAACTGAGCTTTTCAGACACTTACGAAAAAAAACTTTTCTTTATTCTATCAAAACCTTTAAAAGTTTAAATTTCAAAATCTAAGCTTTTAAAATAGTTTTAATTATAAAAAAGAAGGGCCCGGGTAAAAAGGCTATTAAACGTAAAAAACATTTAAAACAGTTGATATTAAAAAAAATTCTTTTAAAACCAAATAGTAATTACAAAAAAAGTCATCTTTTGGGCCAACCCATTTCGGCTGACTTTTTAAAGGGGCCTTTTTTCCCAACGCAATACATAGATTTTTAAATTAAAATTAAAACCTTTAAAAATTAAAATTTTAAAAAGAGATTGTAACATTAAATTTTTTAAAAAAGGGTTTATTGAAAAATGTCAAAAAAACATTTTAAAATTAAAACCAGTTATTGATCTCTTTTTAATATGTTTTTAAAAAAGTTATGATTTAAAAACACCAGTAATGCTAAATACTTTAGATTTAAAAGCAAAAGTAAAATACAATTATTTATAAGTATTCCCCTTTTAAATGGTCAAGGAAAATATCTTGATTAAATTTTTCATGATGTAAAAAGGGTTAAATATTTGATTGAACCCTTATATAAAAAAATATCAAATTTATTCATTAGGGATCTTTTAAAGAAAAATGACTATACATTTACTCCAAAAAATTTTGGGTGATTTTTTTTATAGATGTTTAAAGGGATCAGGTCTGACATTTTTTAGATTTTTTAAAGTAAAGAAAAAACAAAACGTTTTAACCATCGCAAAACTCTCAGATACCCCAAACAGCCCAAAAAGTAACTCAGTTTTTTTAAAACCCCTTTATAAAAGGTTTTTTTTGACCCTGATGATTTTGGTAGAAAACTCAAAAAAATTTTTATAATATAGGAAAATTTTCAGTGTAATTTTTTTAGATTCAATTCATTAATTGTTTTTTTATATAAAAAATTTTTCCCGATATTAATCTATTATTATAAAACGGTTCTTTATCAAAAATTTTTTAAATTTTTCATCCCGGGTCAAAATCATGGAATGTAAAAATAAACTCAATTCTATGATCAGAAACCCAAACTGATTTATTAAAAACAATTTCTTTTGAATTTTTTTTTTGCCCCAAATACCCTGTATTAAATTTTCTGCTGGGCTGACCTAAAAAAAAAATCAAAATTTTTTTACATTTAAATTTTATATACTACAATTAGTATTCGTCCTTTTTTCAAATCCGCACATAATTTGTTTTGAAAAATTCAATGAAAAAGACCCGAAGTGGGTAAAACCGTTTGGGGAATTTTAATAAAGAGTTTTATTTTTGAGACCCCATTTCAATTTTTTTTAATTTTTGGTGCATGCCCTTCCGCAAGGCTCTGATTGCCGTCGATATTTCTTTTTTATTATTATTTAACCCAAATATTTTTTTCCATTCACCCCTAAGGAGAATCCCAATCTCAGAACCCCAACCTTCACTTGCTTTTTTTGGCCGAAAAAAATTAGTCTTGCCTTCAAGGGCTGGTTCATTATTTTCCAGTGGTTTAATTTGCGGTAAAAAATTAAAGTTTGCTAGGGCGGGGCAAGGGTTCCCCAAAATTTTGTTCAATAAATTAAACTTTGGGGAACGTATTCCTTTACTAAAAACCGGTCCTTTTCAAATAATTTTTGATCTTAAAAAAACCCGCTAATTTCTTTTTAAATTTAAAATAGATAAAAATATTTGAACGTAAAATTTTTCCGCTTTTTTCAAAATTTTTGAGATAAAAAAATGGGTTTTTTTCTTTTTAATAAAATGATTTGCCTTTTCAAAAAAATTTTTAAAAATGGAGATCAAGGTCAAAGCCCAAGGCCCTCATAAGGATTTAATTTCCCTTAAACCCTCAAAACTTTTATTCAGGTCATTTTTCTTGAAATTTCAATACTGAAGAATTATTAGATGTTGGGTTAAATTTTTTGGAACACCTTGTAATATAACACTTCCCAAATCATTATTTTTTTTTTTTGGGGGCATTCTAAAGGGGTGATTGAAATTAACTAAAAATTTAAAATTTTGAAAAGTTTAAAAGGGAAAAAAGAAATCTTTAAAAAGACCCAGAAAAAATTAAATTTTTATATATTTATAACGACGTTTTTTCCTTATTAAAAATTTACAAATGTACTAACGTTAAAAAAATTTTGGCGTCATCTTTTTGTAAAAATAAATTTTTTAATTTAAATTAATTATTTTACTTTTTGAAAATTTTAAATGTTAATTTTTTAAAAACAAAAAAGGGAAAAAATTTTATTAAATTTTAAAAAAAAGGGTAAAATAATTTTTGGGAAAGACAAAAACCTTTTTTTAAGAAATACCCCTAATATTTTTTTACATGCAACTCATCGTGGGGTGTATAAAGTTTTTATAAATAAAAATATAATGAAATTAAAACCATTTGTATTTTATTTAAAAAACGGGTTTTGAGAAAAGAAAAAATCTTTTGGTTAAATTTTGGGGCCCCCCCAACTGCAAAAAACCAAAAAAATTACTCAAAAAATTACATTTTAACCCCCAAAATTTAAGTAGGGGAAAATTAATCGCTCTCTCGTCCAAAATGTATTTTAAAAAAACCCCCAACCAAAAAAATATTAGGCCCTAAATGATAGACTTTGAAAAGGGGAAAAACTTTTTTTGGTTTTTTTTTCCCTTCCTCAACCAAAAAACAAGTTTCTATCAGTTTCGAATTTTTTTTAAATATAAATAGCCCCCATAAAAATTAACATCTGAAACAAAACTTTGAAAAATCAACCCAAAAAAGGGGCCTTTTAAAAAAAAAAAATAAAAAAAAATTTTGGGCTATTATATTATAAAATATATATACATGGGAAAAAATTTTTTTGTTACATAAAAGGGGCCCAATATATATTAAAATTTTAAATAAAAAGGGAAAAAAGGGAAACTATCTCAAAAGAAATTAACCAAATTATCTAATTAAAAAGGGAAAATAAAAAGAATTTTAAGTTAGTTTTAAATTAAATAAAAAAAACTTAAATTTGTCTAATTTGTTTAAAAATGGATTGCTAAATTTAAAAAATCGAAAATATAATTATTTTAAATATAATACTTTTTTAACACTGCCTTATTTTTCTCTTTTCCCCCGAAACTAAAATTTTACGATTTTTAAAAAATTTATTTTTTGAAATTTTTGAAAAACTTTTTAATGGTAAGTAGAAATTTTGGAAGGCTCTTTTAAACCCAAAAGTTTGATTTTTAGAATTCTTTTTTTTAAAACAGCTGATTTTTCCTTGAGGGAAAAATAAGGGCCACTCATAATTTTTATATTCCCATATTATCATATTTACTTTTATTTCCGCTTTCACTTTGGTTTTTTATTTTTTAAAAAAAATTTTTAAACAACTTAGGGTTTTAAACAACAATATTTCAAAACAATTAAAAATTATTAATATAATAAAAAATATTTTAAGGGATTGAGAAAAAGGGGAAAAAATGGCTCTGAAACAAATACCCCAATATTTTGAAAACCAAAAAAAAAGATTATTTTTCTTGAAACCATCCAAAATTTTTTGCTAAAATTTGTATAAAGTTATAAAGAAAATAGAAAGGTTTTTAAAGTTTATGGCATGACCTATATGTAGTGGGGGTTCCAATTAAAGAAAAAAAAACAAATACCAAAAATTATTCTTTAGGAAAGGGTTTTGAAGATTTTAAGGGCCTTTCCCAACAAATTTAAAAGGGGGAAAAATTTTTTTAAAAAAATGAAAACAGTTTTTTTGGAAATAAAAAAACCAGTGTGCAAAAAATCCAAAAAAAAAATTTAAATTAAAAAAAAGGGTTTAAAATAGCTCTCAAAATAAAAAAATAGAGTAAATGGCAATAGACCCTAGCACCGTATTCAGGTCAAAAAATCTTAATAAAAATACAACTTATCTAAACACACTTATTAAAGTTGACCCATCGCGAAATTTATTTTTCAAAACAAGTGAAAAATGTTTAACCCCAAATCTCAACAATAAAAAGTGGACTTTTCCCGAACCCCCTCTTAGGGCCATCTTAAAGCGTTAATACATCAAAAATCATCCCATAAAAAACAAAAATTAAAAAAAAAAAATAAAGGTTTTTTTAATTTTAACCCCCCCAGAAAAATTTCCATTAAAAAAATCCTAAAAAATCCCCCAAATTCCAAAATAGAGTAATTAAAATCAAATCTCTAAAAATTCGTCACAAAGGGCCCCCCCAAAATTTTAAAATTTCCCCTTTTAAAGTTTTAAATAACCCGGGAAAGCAAAAAAAAAACACAGGCCCCATAAGGGAAAAACTCTTAGAGGTATCAAAAAATTTAAGAAATTAAGCAAAAAATTTTAAAATTTGGGATTTTCAAGAAGCCCAAGTAAATAACAAATTTTTTTTCCCCAAAACCCGGGGACACCAAAAAAAAAAATTTTAAAACCAGCTTTAAGGGATAGGGTTTTCAAGTATTGAACTAACATAAAAAGAATTTTTTTTAAAAAAAAAATTATACAACCTTTCAAAGGGAAAAAAAAACTTGAGATGTTAAAATTTAAAACAGACTAAAATAGAAAGTGTGGGGACGTGGTTTTCCGCCTGTTAAAAGGGGGGCTGATGCCCCCGGGCCCGGGGAAAGGAGGAAAGGCCCCCGTTTTTTAAATATTTTCTCGGACGAGCGACGTTTTTGTCGTCGACTCCCCATTATAAATTTTTTTTGGGGAGGTCGGGTCGGGTCTTAAAAAAGGAATTGTTTTGGAAAAAGAAGAGGCCCCGAGAAGGCAGAAAAAAAGAGGATGGAGCGGCTTTTTCCCGAGGCGGTGCGCACGGAGCCGGGGACAGCGGGGCCCCCTACGAAAGGGTCAAAATTAAAAAAAAATTCATTGTACCGAGCCCGCGAAAGGGCGTTAATGTTTTTATTTCCTTGCAGCATCGAAAAAACCAAACCATCTGCAGTTTTTGGGAAGAAAGGAAAAACAGGCCCCGCATCTAAAGGGACAGAGATGCCCTTTTTCCCGGGGGGGGCCCCCGCGGCCCCCTTTCCCCGAGGGGAAACATTTGGGTTTCCGTTTGGGGTTTAATCACCCTTTGAGAGGGGCCCTTGGGAAACATAATTGGTCCGCCAAAAAGGGAAAAAAAAGGCCCACCCGGGGATAGACAGGGGGGGCCCGCCAAAGAAAAACCTTCTGGGGAAATAAAATTCCCCGAGGGCGAGTTTCGAGATCCGCAACATTAGGAGCCCTTTGAAAAGGCGGCGGGGAAGGAAAATCGATTCGGGAAATCGTTTTGTGACCGGAGCGGCGCTTTGTTGCGACCACAGCGCCACGGGCCGGGGCAAACCCGGCAAAAACCCGGGCCCCAACCCCCTTTAACTTTTCGGTTTAGCCGGTAATCCCGACACGGGGAAAACTTTGGGGCCACGTCCATAAAATTTAAAGGGCCACCACTTTCAAAGCCCGGTTTAAGCGCGGACCCGCCCGGGACCCGTGTACCCAAGGAGATATTGGAAACCGAGTCTTGAGCTAAAAAATGAAAAAATAGAAACTGAGTTAATTGAAAATTACAAAGCACGGCCCTTTCGTGGGAAAACCGCGTATACGTATTTTTTTCGCCCTTTCCACCCCCCGAGGGGGGGCCGAGGGAACCAAACAGCCCCCGTTTTTTTCGCGTAAAAAATTTGTTTGTCACCACATTGTAATATTGAGTTTTTAAGTAATGAGATCGAGTACGTTTGTAAAAAATTTTATAGAGTATAGGGAAAAAAATTAAATACAAAAGAAACCGGGGCTAGTCCCGCCACTACGAAAAAAAAACGTAAAATTACTTCGGAAGGAACAACTTTTTTCCGACTAGCTTCTCAATCCTATTCAAACCGGACCTTCCCCCCCACACTTTTTTGGAAAATATGTATATATTTTACCCCTTTTATTTTTAAATTGCCCGGGAAAGGGGTTTTTTAATTTTAAAACCCTATTCCTTTTCCTCTCCCCTCTCCCCTGTTCTCTCTCTCCCCCTCCCCCCCTTCCTCTCTCTCTCTCTCCCCTCTCTTTTCCCCCCCGGAACTTAAAATTTTTAAATTACTCTTTAGAAAAAAAAACCACGCCACTCACCAAGAAAAACCGTACGGATTCCCGGGTTGACCCGGGCCCCGTTTAATTACGGGGAATTTTTCCGTGTTTTCCCTTCCCCCTTTTTTTTGGGGGCGGCCTACCGTACCTGCGTTAAAACCTTAAAAATATGAGAGTGAGGAGCTTTTGCATACCCAAAAGGTGACACAAAATTTGCGCGTCTTTTCTTTTTCCGGGGGGGGAAAATATGTTGCAAGAAATTATTGAAAAAATTTAAAAAAAAAATTTTTTTTAAAAAAAGGTTTTAAACACAAATTAAATACAAATAGATTTTATAAGTATAAATTTTCAAAAATTTTTTTAATTTTTGAAAAACGGTTGTTAAATTTAAATTAGTTTCTTTTTTAATTTTATCTGTGCCCTTTCAAAAATTTTAAGACCATTTTTTTTTTCCAAAAATTATTTTTATTCAGGAAAAAATTTTTTCCCCATAATGGGGCCCAAACATCAAAAAGTGAGCTGTTTTTTTCCAGTAAAAATTGAGATCAGAATTAAACCTATTTTTAGTAATAACCGAGGGGGGCCCATTCTTTTAGTTAATATGATTACTTGTTAAATTTTTTGGGTTGAAAAACGGGTCATCCTTTTTATAAACTTTAAAAAAAGGGGCGTTAAAATTAAAGGGAAAATTTTTAAAAAGCTACTTTACAACAATTTTTTTTTGGGGGATGTTTTTTTTTTGTGGACCTTAATAAATTTATTCTTTTTTTTTACTAAAAAAATGAAATTCTAAAATTAAAGTTTCTTTATTATTTTTTTAAAACAAACCCAAAACAAAGGGGTTATAAAGGAATCTTTTAAAAAAAAAGGGGTTAAAAATTCCGTTCCACTAAAAACCCGAGCTGATTTGTCCCCCTTTACCCATTTTTTTATTTTTTTAAAAATTTCAATCTAAAATTGGGGGGTTGGGAAAAAATAAATTCCAAGGGGTAACTATTATTAAAAAAACTCTTATACTAAATTCTAAATTTTTTTTCTATGAAAATAGAGGTGAAAAAGAAAAAATTCCCAAAAAAAAAGTCTCTATACATCCCATAAATGAACTTTTTGGGGGGGGGGGGGAAAACAAAACAAATGTTACGAATAAAATTTTAAAATAAGGGAAATTTTTGGTTTTTGTGATACCAATTAAAAAATAAAAATGATTTTTTTTAAAAAAAAACCATTGTGACGTTGAAAAAATTTTAATTGTAAATCTAAAATTTTCTATGGTAAATTGTGGGCCTGGGGTTTGAATAAATTTAAAAAAGCCCCTAATGTATGTGTTTTCCCCTTCTTTCTGGAATTATCAAGGTGTAATCTTTAAACATATCTAAAAAAAAAACGCTCCCTAAATTAGGTTGGGGTTTTTTTTTTCCCCCCAAAAAAAGATATTTTGAAAAGACAGAAAAATTATATTTAATTTCAAAGTTTTGGGCCACGCTTGCTATTTTTTTTTCCTATCTGTCTAGCAGTTTTTGTATTCCTGAGGAAAAAAACGTTTTTGGATTTTTGAAGAAAATTTTTTTTGGCTCCACCCTTTAAAAAGCCTTTTTTTTATTTCTTAATAAATTATTAAAGTGGCTGATCCGAAAGCCCGGGTGCCACGATCGGGAAACAAGTTTTTTAAATTTTTAATGGAGCAATGTCTAAAAATATAGCAGGGGAAGCAAAATTTCCCCAAACCAAGTGCTTCCCCGGGGGCCTTCACAATCTTTTTCAACCTATGGCCAAGCGTTTTAAAACCGGGGTGGAAAATACTTTTTGGGCATATCTTTTTTTTTTTCATTTTTCCCCCGGGCCCCTTTTACTTCAAAAGCGGGTTTTTTTAAAAAAGGATTAATTTTTTTTTTGTTAGTAAAAATTCGGGCAGTGAGGGGTTGGGGTCTGTTTTTTTTTAGTCATGATACACTACACCCTTTTGGCCCCTCGTCCTCAAATTTTTTGGCTGAAACCAGACAGATTTTTTCATCGACACTTTAAATTATCACTTTTGAAACCCTCGAAACTTTCTTGCTTGAATTTTTCGGTTGGGAAAAACTTTTTACCAAAGCCCTTTTAAAAGAGGAATTTTAATTTTAAATTTCACCAGATGTTTTTTTTCAAATAAAAAAAAAGAAAATGAGAACTTTTCCCCATATAAAGCGTTTGGTTTTTAAATTTTACATTTTTGAATCAGATAAACCCATGTTTTTTTTACCAAAACCCAAAAGTTTTCCCAAAAAATATTAATTCCCACCTAAAAAAATTACAAATTTTGGCCCTATAAAAACAGTTTTTTTTTTGCCCGGGAAAGGGGGGAAAAAATTTTACAAAAACAAGGGCCCCAAAAAACCCTTTTTTTTCCAAACTGAACTTTTGGGGTTTGGGGGGCCCCTGTCGAGGAAAATTTTTGGGTAACCGTAGTTACGAATAAAAACGTATTCTTTTATTTCCTCACAATTTAAAATAATTGTTTTTTTAAGTTTTGTTATTAAAAGTTAAATTTTATAATATTGTAAAAAAAATGTCAGTACAAAGGCCCAAAAAAAAGCATAAAAAAAATTCGGGTGTTAAAGAAAAATTATTTAATTTTTTTTTTTTTTAAAAAAACCTAAATAATAATCATTTAAAACACAAAAAGTTGGCCCGTACGGTCTTTTCCCGTGGAGTCATATAATATTAGTCAAATTTTAAAAATTTAAAAAAAAAATTTCGACAATGCTAACGATTGCAATTCTTTTTGTTCATTAAATCATATATAAAAATTTTTGGGGGATGCGAAAAGATTACAACTTTTGATGATTGTAGCGGTAGATTTTGAGACTGAAAACATCTCTATAAAGGTTTTTTGGATCATTTTCCCGATGTTAAGGGGATTATTTTTTAAAAGATGATTTTTAAAAGGGGGAAAACCCCTTTGGGTTCCATCGTTTGAAAGCGTGGAAGGTTTTTTAGTTTTTCCCTTTAAATTTGATACGTTTTATATGAAATTTACACATTTTTTTTAAAAGACTTTTTGTTAGAAAAAAAAGTTTTTAAAGTTACAATGAAAATTGCTTACTTTTAAATCTCTAAAAACGTTTACTTTATAAAAGTTCACGCCACAGTCAGTTACTTATCACTTTACTGCCTTATAAAAACGGTTATTAAAATTTTTGGGTTTCTTATATCACAGGTTTTTACAAAGGGTTATTTTTTAATGACATTCTTATTTTGTTTATTTCCCTTTTCCTTTTTAGCTAAATTTTTTAAGTTTCAATTTAAAAAAAAAGACTCGCTGAGTCAAACCCGTATCTTTTTTAAAATTTTACCGTTTTTTTTGTCCCAAATTTTATGAAACCAATTTAGAAAACTATTTTTTTTTTGGGGAATTTATTTCATGATCTAAAATTTTTTTTCTTTATTTTCCAAACAAATTTTCTACTCATTTATTTGAAAAGGGCAAAAATTTCTGAAATCGGTTTTTATAAAGGAATATAATTCCCCAAAAAAAAAAAAAAACAAGATGCCCCCGTCCCCTGCGCCCTGTGAAAAAAAAAAAAAAATTTTTAGGGTTTAAAAAAACTGGGGCCCCCGGGGGCCTAATTTTTAAAAATTTTTTTCAAGGCCCCCCTTAATTAACTAAAATTTAATTTAAACCCCCAAACATTTTTAACTGTAAGAGTTTAAAAGGAAACCCAATTTAAATTTTAAAAATTGGGGGAAAAAAATATTATTTACGCCGCCCCCCAGTTTTTTTTTTAAATAAAAATTTTTTTTTTTTTTTTTCACCCTGGCGCATGGACTTTGGGATCTTGGGTTTTTCTTTTTTTTTTAAAAAATAAATTTTTTATGGTCCGGGTTTTTTACTTTCCCCAAAAAAAAATTTTTTCGATTTTTTTTATACAACCCCATATATGTCTGCAACTTTAATTTTTTCCCCTGGTAAAAATTTCTCTTTTACTTTGGGGGCCCTTTTTTTTTTTTTTTCATTTTCTTTTTTACGATTGTTAGGGGTTTAATCCGGGTAATTTTTCTTTTAAATTTTATTTTACATGGGTTTGCAAAGGAGGATTCACATAAGTTTTCAATGGGTAATTTTTAATTTCAATTCTAAAAGGGGTTTTTAATGGTTTTAATTTTTTTATAGGATTCTACATGAGTTTTTCAATGGTTAATTTTTTTAAATTTGGATTTAAAAAGGTTTTTCCCAAAGGGTAAAATTTTTACATGGGTTTTAAAGGGTTTTTTTTTGCCAGGATTCTACATGGGGTTTGGGAATGATTAATTTTTCAAAAGGGTTCTACATGGGTTTTTTCAATAGGGTAGGTTTTAATGGGTTTTTCAATGGATAATTTTTTTTTAAATGGCGTGCTCCTTTAATGGTCGCCCTTTTTTTTTTTTTCCTTTTTTTTAAAAGGGCCCGTTTTTAGAGATTAAATCAGTTTATTTTTTTTATATTTTTAAAGACCGGAAAAAAAACCCCCCTTTAAACAGTTTTCTCCCCTTTTTTTGGCTTTTTCCCTTTTTCCCCGAATCCCCTTTTTCCTCCCCCCCCCTTTTTTAAATTTCCTTTCCCCCTGTGTGGTTTTGTATTTGGGTTTTGGGGGGGGGTACCATTTTGGCCCCTTTTTTTAAAAAACAAATTTCCCCCTTAAAAATTTAGTTAAAAATTTTCAGGAGTTTCCCGAAAAAAAAAAAACCAAAACTTTTCCCCAAAACCCGGGGGCCCGGGGAAAGGGACGGCGGGGGATTTTAAAGGGTTTTTAAAGGTTCCCTTAAAATTTTCCCAAATAAAAGGGGGAATTTTTTCCTTTTTTCGGGTCCTTAAAAAAAAAGGGTTCCGCCCAAAAGTTTTTTCTATAAAAAGTTGTAAAGGGGAAATTTTTAAATTTAAAACCAAACCTTACATAACTTCGAAATAATTTCCCCCAAAAATTTATTTTAATAAATTGGGGAAATTTTCCAATTTTAAAAGGGAAAAAAAAAAAAAAAATTTAAAAAACCGTACCCATTTTTTAATTATACTTTTAGCCATCTTAAACCCCCAAAAAAACCTTTTTTGTGAAATAATTGCAACAAATTGGTTTTTTATATAAAATTTAAAACCCTCAGGTTTTTTTAATTTATGTTTACATTTTTTTTTAGAATTCCAGGGCTCCCAAAAGCTCCACTTTTTTTCAAAAACGGGGTTTTTTTCCAATTTCAAATATTCCTTTTTAAAAATTTATTGAAATTTTCCCTTTTTTTAATTTTTTTTTTTATAATATTTTTTTTCAATCTCATCAACTTATAACCATGCCAGCAGGATACAAATACATGTAGTCTTTTCTATTGTATAACCCTTTTCTTTTTTTATGTCTTCATTTTTTTGAATTATCCCTTCATCTTCTCAATTCCTTTTCCCGAGATTTTAAATTTAATTTAAAAAAAAACTTCACACGAAATAAAAAATTTGCTGGAAGATTACAGCAAAAGATAAAAGGGAAAAAAAAGATTCGTGGAAAAGACGGGGTTGGGCCGTAAAAGGGGAAATAATTAAATACAAAATAAAAAGTTTTTCTATTTTTTAAAGCTTATTTTCCCCCCGGAGCCCGATAATGTGGGCTGAGAGGTAAATCAGTGAGCTAAAAAGTGGACGTAGATGTTTTAAAGGAAAAATTTAAATTTGGGCCCAATTTTAAAAACCGATTTTAAAAAAATTTTGTTTAAAAAGCCGGGGGCCTAATAAATGGTGGGGCAATTTTTTTTCTAAATTTGGAATAGTTTTAATTAATTAAATTTTTTAAAATCTATTTTAATAAATTTTTTAAGTCGGATTCAATAATTTTTTCATTTGATAAATAAATGTATGGCTTTTAAATTTGGGTATGTTTTAAAAAAATTAGAAATTTATTTTTAATTACTATTGTAAATATAAATTTTTTAATAAATTTGAAACTTAAAGTAAAATTTAAATTTTTTTTCTTTCCCTTTCCCCTCCTTCAATCCTTTTTAAAATCAATATGTGTAAAGTGTGGTTTCACGCGCGCAATTTTTACGTATTTAAAATTTTAAAATTGGTAGGTTTTAGAGTACCTTAATTGAAAAAAAAAATTTTGACAAAATAAACCTTTGTTTTTTTTCTTATTATTTCTCAGATTTTTTTTTTCTACTTATAAGAAAAACTTTTGAGATTTTAAAAATTTTAAGTAAAATAAATTTTAAAATAAATTTCCATTTAAAGCATATAGATGTTTTAAACAAAATGTAAATAAAAATACAAAAAGACGAACATTTAGTGAGTGAGGAGAAAGAGAGAGAGGGGGTGTGTGTTTTGCGTGTGTGGGGTAGAAAAGAAGAGAGAGAGAGAGAGAGAGATAGAGAGAAGAGGAGAGAGAGAAGTTTTGCCCCCAAAAAACCCCGCACGCGCCCATTGGCGGAAACGGGCCCCTATGCCTCTGTTTTAAAACGTGCGAGTGGACAAAATTACCACTACATCATTTCCTGTGTTGTGTACGGTGTATATTGTGCGCCTGTGTTGTTTCGTGTGAATACTGAGCCGATACTAATATGTAGCCCTGGTCGTTTAAAGATGACAATAATGATGACAGGGGGCGTTTTTTCTTAATAGAAAAATTTTTTATATTTTAAATTTGCTTTAATATCTCTGCTTCAAAAAGTAGGCAGAAATAAAGACAATTTTATTAAAAAATTTGAAACCCCAATCATCGATTAAGTCAGTAAACCTCGTTGCCTTTAAACCATTTATTTAGGATTGAAATATTAAAAAAAAGACCAAAAGTCCCGCTCGCGTTAAGATCCCCGGTGTCCCCCGCACGCCCTTAAAAGGGTCGCGAAACAATACCGGGGGTCTCTTTACCCAAAACCCTTTATTTAAATTTTTTTTTGGGTTTGCCGAAATCCAAAAGGGAAAAAGGTTTTTTTTTTCAAATTTTTCTTCTGGGACTGGAATATCAACGTATCCCCGCAGTAAAGTACCAGCAACATGCATTGTATGATTTTGGGTAAAAAATGCTCCAGTATTAAGAAAATCGCCGGATGAAGAAGTTTTCTACGTTTATTAAAAAAAAGTAAACGTGGGGAAATTCCCGATTTAAAATGTTTCGCCCCGTTTTTACGATACGGGGAATAAGTGATCAGAATCATAAACCTAACCCCCTATTGCATGCGTACGAAAAAAAAAAAAGGAAAATAATATATACAGAAAAATGGCCCGGGTTTGATTTCCTCGGGCCCGTTTGAGAAATTTTGTTTTTAAAAGGGGCGTTATCACTTCCCATAGGGCGGTAAAAAAAAAATTTAAAGCAGTAAGAGCAGATTGTACGATTTTTTCCTTTAAGGAGTCGGAAGGTTTTATAAAAGTTTAATCCGTCTATAAAAATTTTGCCCGAGAGGGAAATATGGACATAACCCAAATTTTTTAGAAAAATCAGATTTTTTAAAAATCATATTTTTAAAAAAATACACGACCAAATCGGAAAAATGCAATACAGACTTTTAAATGATGAAATTGAATAAGTTTCCCTTGGCCCTCGAAATGTTGGGGAAATTTTGCAATGCGTTCATTTTTAAAAAACAGAGGGAAATTTCGGGGGCTTTAGAAGGCGGTACACATTTGGGAAAACCCTTGTACGGGGGGATAGATAAAGATACCGGGGGTCAAAGGATCGATGTTTTAAAGAGGTTTAGAAAAAAGAAAAAAAAAACATTTTAAAGAAATTAAAGCTCCGTGAAAATTCTTTCGAATATTTAATGTTCTTCCCCCAATTTGAGATTACCATCCAAAAAGACCTCAGGGAATTTTTAAAACATTTAATTTGTACGATTTTTTTAAAATTCTGGGAAATTTCGAAAAAAGAGCAAAAATGACGAAGTCAAAATGTTTCAAAATGGGCATCGGGTTTTTTTTTTAAAAAAAAAAAAAAACCCAAAAAAGGGTTATTTAAATTTAAACCCTTACGATTTTTAAAAAAAAACTGACCCGAAAAAAAAATTTTTTTCGTGCTTCTTCTGTTCAAAACCAAAGGAAGATTTGAGTGAAATCAAAAGGGACATTTGAGACTTACAAAGGATGCCTTTTTTAAAAATTTTAGATCTGTTTTTTAAAGAAGGCAATAAATATTAAAGAAAGGCTGAAAAAAATAAAAGAAAACCCTTTTTAGAAAAATTGCTGAATTATCGAGAAGCGCGGAAAAAATCCCGAAAATAGCAAAACAGGACAAAACCGTGAAAGATGAAAGGATTGTAAAACCCATAGAAAACGACGACCCCGAAAGAAAGATCTGGAAGATTTTGGTAAAATTTACGGCCCGTTTATTTATGCAAAAGAGGGCGCAATTGAAAAAAAGACCAAAAAGGGGTCTTTGTGGGGTAAAAGGGCCCAAATTTTTCAAGATAAGAATCAAAATTCTGCACCGTTAAAGTAATGGGGAGGGTTTGGTTTCGGGAAAAAATTTTCTAATTTAAACGTTAAACATTTGGGTCAGAATAAATTTGGGGAAAAAACCCACTGCCCCTATCGGGTCCCCCGGGGATCGAAAATTCAATATCGGGTGGCTTGACCAAACCATAGAAAAGTTTCAAAAATACCCGGTTTTCATGAATCTAACCAAAATAACGCCAAATTTTCAGAAAATGGTCTTGAAAAAATTTGAGAGGGCAAATTTTAAAAAAAAGTCGAATTATTTTTAATTTGAAAAAATCCATGTAACAATGCAAAAGATGGATTTAGGAAAAGACTGTATTCAGTGATGGTTTAAACCTATGTTTGGTTTGTCACGAGAAGTAAAAATTGGGAAAGGTTTCCCTTTGATAAATTTCAAACCGCATCCTTTTTGAAACTCGAAAGCCTTGGGAGAAAATAAAACGTGAAAATCAAATTTAAATCTGAACGGCCCCAAATTTAATCCCTCGAGAAAAAAGGGTTGGGGAAAAAGTTAAAGACGTTTGGGTGGGATATCCCCAATCATTGAAAGATTGGGAGGGAAATTTTGAAATTTTGAGGAAACCCGAAAAATAAAAGTTCCCTTGGAAAATATATGGCCTTTGCAATAAAAAAAAGCTGTTTCGTTTTTACGCTAATGTAATATTACAAAGGGGCGTTTTATTTCGTCCCTATTTTGGGAACAAAACTAAAAAAAAAAAAAACATCCCAATGCCCTTTATTGATTCTATTGCGCTTTTGGGGAACAAAAAATATTGCAAAAATTTTAAGCGGTTAGAAAATTGTCGGAAAACGCTTTGAAGAACGGGAAAAAAAAACAAGAATTTTTTTGGGTTTTTTTTCCCCCTCTAAATTTGGGCGTTTTCCGACAAACAATGAAATTTTAAATTTAAAAATCGAATTAAAGCACGTAAAATTTGCTCCCAAAATTTAAAGTAATAAAAAAATGTAAAACGGAAAGCAGTAGGGTTTTTAAAATTACCTATACATTCGACATTAAAAAAGGAAAAAAGGTTTTTACTCTAAAAAAGGTTTTTTAAAGTAGAATTTTCTAAATTGGGGAAAAGATAAACGGCTTAACAAATGTTAGGGCAAACCCTGTTGAAAAAAAAAACCGTAAACGAATAAAATTTTAAAAACCTGTAGTAATACGCTCAATTTATTTCTTTTTTAAAAAGGGGCTTCTAAAAAATTATCAACAAATCGGATTACCGCCGGCCCAGAGAAAATCCAAAGATTAAAACCGTAAAAAAAAAAAATTTTCAAGCTAATAACGCTTAAAAATTTTCCCCGAAGGTGAAAAAAATTAATCGTGGTCACTCACTTTTATGTTGAGAAAACTGGGCAAAAAAATCGGAATGGGAAATTCTCCCAATTTATTGGAAGTGTTTAAAAAAAAATGGCCCAAAGGAGCCCCAAGGGGAAACATTTGTTCTTAGAACAGATTTAAAAAATGGCGCTGTATAAAAGGCGCCCTAAACGCTCATTAAAAAAATCAACTTTTTCTAGCGCTGGATAAAAGTTTTTCCGTAAGCGCCAAAAAAAATAAACGGGCCCGCTTGCCCGGCGGGTTTATAAAAGCTGCTGTAAAACGCTGCATTAAACCCAGTGCAATAGGTTTCCCAATTTGACCCCAGGGTCATGCATTTCAAAAAAATATCATCAAGAAAAAAAAATTTTTAGACCCAAAAATGTATGTCGTTTTAAAATCGGAGAGAAAGAAAATAATGGGTTTCGTTTCTCACGAGAATGGGGGAGGGGGGGGGCCCTTTTTTATTTTTAATTTCATACAAGCATAAAATTCATTTTTTTTAAATACCTAAAAAAAACATCACCCTTTTCCAATGCTCAAGCTTTGTATGAAAAATAAAAAAAATGATAAAAAATTTTTAAATTAAAAAGGGCCCTGTGTAAAAGACAATACGATATTTTTTTATTGAGAAAAAAATTCTTAATTTTTAAATAAAAATTTTACCAAAAGTTTTTTGAGCTCTACTTTCCCCCCTTTTAGTGCGCAAAAAAAAAGTGGGTTTTAAAAAACCGATAATTTAAAAAAAACAAAAAAAGGGCCCAATAAAAAAAACCGCAATACATCGTCAATAAAGTTTTTATAGGGTTTAGTCCTAGTTAAAAAAGCAAAATTTTTTTCAATGAATTGAACCATTAAAATAGTTTAACAAAATAAGAACCCAATTAAAGCAGAAGATTCGTCCGGTTTTTTCATAAAAAAAAATATTTGAAAATTAAATTTAAAAAAAAACTTGGGGGTGACACTAACATTTTCCAAAGACCACTATCGTTATTTGACGAAAGTCCCTCGATTTTGGGAATGATTTTTTCCTCCTCTCAAATTTTTTGATATTTGTTTTAAATGAATTTTAAAAAATTTTTTTTCAATTTTAAAATAGGATTCCCCTAAAGTGTATGTGAAAAAGATTAAAAAAAAATAAAATTTAAAATAATACCTTTAAAAAATTGAAAACCCTTTTTGCTTTCAAAAATTTTTTCCGAATAACTTGGGGATTAAGAGGTTTTAATTGTTTTGGCCTTTTGTTAGTACTTGACGGGTTTTCAGTTTTTAAAAAGCGAATTTAAAAAGGTCAGGGTCTTTTAAAAAACATTTCAAAATTAAATCAAATCAAAAATGTCGATTTTCATTTAAAAATTCGGGGGGATGTTTTAATTTTAAAAAAATAGAATAAGTTACTGCGCATTTTATTTTTCGTTACAGAGTCTTCAATTTGGAAAGAAATTTGTCTTTGACCTGAGAAGAGTTTCCTGAATGGCGGAAAAATTGATCTCCCAGCTTAGTCTTCGAGGGAGAAAATCTTCATCCGTCTTTATTCTACTCTACTCTAAGAAGACTGTCTTGCCCGCGGTTTTGATCCGTGGTTTTCCCGCGGGACTTTGGGCAAATGCCGAGACAGGAACTTGGGGAGTCCATGAGGGACGATGGGTCCACGGAAGATACCCCCCCCCCTTGTCTGAACCGGAGGACGAAGGGAGACTGGGACTTATCTTCAAGGAATTTTGAAAGTCGATTGGGACCAAATTGACGGAGTCGCTCGGTAACCTGCGGCAGCAGCCCAGGGTAGGGCAGGAAGACTCGTCGGTGCCCTGGAATCGACAATTGATACAGTTGTACTGGGTGACTTGGATTGGCGAATATAGTCCAACGGATGTGCGACGGGATCCAGAATGGCGGATTGTTTGGTAACCTGTGGCAGGAGCCCAGGGTAGAACAAGAAAATTCGTCGGAGTCCTGAGGTCGGCATCGGAATGCAGAGTTATTGTACAGCGTTGGATAGCCCTCTGTTTTTGATTGTCGTGTCGGGACGACAATCTTGAAGAAGGGGGGCAGTGTTACGTCCCTGATCTTTCATCCCCTGAATATCATCCCTTGTGTCGTGGAGCTTCATCGTTAAGGGGGGTTGTTTATTGACAACCGCCCGGTGGTTGTTTTCAGGCTCCATGACAGTTTTGGTCTAGCTGTCATCTCGTACGGACGTGACTTGACCAGAGAGCAATCTTCTTTCTTTCGCGTGTACATTAGTCATTGTATTTCATCATTGTATAAAGGATCATTTCTTCATAAGAGAGTGTATTTATTTCGCGAGCCGCGAGTGAGTGAGAGTGTGTGCGAGAGACGTCTTTTGCGAGAAAGAACGTCCGGAGGACGTAACAATATATATATATTTATTCATCTTTATATTTAAATAACATGAATAATTATGTAATTAATTTAAACTGGAATGTATATACATTGTAAAGTTATTATATATTTTTATAAAATATTTAGATAAATAGATATATATAATATAAAAAATAAATTATTTATCTCTAAATAATTATTTAATTCAAATATATTTAAACGTATATTCAAAAAAGGTAATATAAGGCACAAAGAATTAAATTTAGGAAATTAAAAAAATTTAAAGTTAAATAAAAATTTTTAATTTAAATTAAAAAATAAAAGTAAAAATAAAAGTAAAAAAAATGTAATGTACAAAAACTACTTAGCGCTGTTTTTGTATTGTTATTTTAACACATTAGTAAATAAAATAAAATATAAATCAAAGTATAGACTAATTTTTTTACTGCAATACGCTTCAATAGAAATCTATAAACATATTACGTGGCTCGATATTCGAATGACATGTGGCTAGCTGAACATATCGATATACATGTATGAAATATATGTATATAATGTTGCATGCAATAATTGTCATATTAAACAGATTCAACGATTGGGCAATGTGAATGGGCTAAGTGAAAATTATAAAAATGAATTTACTATACATTAATATATGCTAAAGACGTATACATATACATATATATGTTATTAATATATGTATACCAGGGTTGGGAAGTAACGAGTTACTTGTAACGAAGTTACAGTTACAGTTACTTTTTTTCGGTAACTATAACTTAACTTCGTTACTTTTTTCCATCTGTAACTGTAACTGTAACTTAGTTACATTTTTTTAGTAACTAGTAACTATTTTAATAGTTACTTTATTAGTTACTTTTTTTGGAAACATGCGCTAAAAGTATTGTTTAAGTATGGTAGCCGTTATATTATTAAATTAAATTTTGATAACAGTAGCATATGGATCTTCATATGATTTAATCTTTTACCTAAAATTTTCATTTTGTGTACATAAAATAATATAACACATAATTAAGATCGACCAATCACAGTCAAATATTTAAAAAAATTCTTAAAGGTAATAATTGATCGATTTGCTTGCGACTTTTAATTGATCAATCAAAATATAAATGAATAAAAATTTCTTTATTCTGATACATGTTTTAAAGCATTTGCAATGTTTTCCTGATCGCAATCAAAGTTTCGAGATAGATGTTTAAAGCGCATTATTTTCATTATGAATTTTTTTATAAAAAAGATTCAAATATAATTTCATGATTCTTTAATTTCGACTTATTTTGACTTCATCATTTCACTCTCCAAAGATAGGATGCGACTTCTGTGTGTGATATATTCTGTATATACACATTTCGTTACTAATCATCATTTTTAAGGACGTTTCGTAGTCAAAGGGCTATAATACAAAAACAGCGCTAAGTATTTTTTGTACATTACATTTTTGTTACTTTTATTTTTACTTTTATTTTTTAATTTAAATTAAAAATTTTTATTTAACTTTAAATTTTTTTAATTTCCTAAATTTAATTCTTTGTGCCTTATATTACCTTTTTTGAATATACGTTTAAATATATTTGAATTAAATAATTATTTAGAGATAAATAATTTATTTTTTATATATATCTATTTAAAAATTAATACCTAATCAAACCATCACATACCAATGCTCAAGCTCGTATGACAATAAAAACAATGATAAATTATTAAATTAAGGCCATGTGTAACGAGCAATACGATATTATTTTATTATTGAGAAGAAAATTCTTAATTTGAAATAAAAATTACACAAACGTTTCGAGCTCTACTTGCTCCTCTTCAGTGCGCAAAAAATAGTGATAATAAATAACGATAATAAATAAATACATAAAATTCTAATAAAAAATCCGCAATACATAGTCAAAATAAGTTATATAGTTAAGTCATAGTTAAAACGCAAAATAAATTTACAATGAATTAAAACCATTAAAATAGTTCAACAAAGTAAGAACCCAATTAGAAGCAGAATGATTCGTCCGGTTATTCATAAAATATATTAGAATTATTAATAAAAACTCGGAGTGACACTTCTTTTTTATGATAGAATAACGTTAAAATACTTGATATTGAATCTAATTATTATAAAAGACTTATCTCGGAAATGATACACATCAAGGAACAAAGGCATGGTATAAATAATAACACAGACACCGAATTGCTTAACAACGCGTATTTCGACATTCTAGAAGAAATATCGAATTTTTAGACTTATGTAAATGTTTATTTTGTGAGATCTGACACCTATTTATTCGACTTTTTAAAAGACTAGACAACAGTCAAGTACTAACAATAAGGCCAACAACAATTAGAAGCATTGTCATCTCAAGTTATTCGGAACAATTTGTAAGCATAAAGGTTCAATATTTTAGTATTTAGTTTAATTTAAAATTTTTAATCTTTTTCACATACACATTAGTGGAATCCTATTTTACAATTGAATAAATTCTTTAAATTCAGTTAACAAATATCAAATAATTTGGAGAGGATGAACATAATCATTGCCAGATCGAGGGACTTTCGTCAAATAACGATAAGTGGTTCGTTTGGAGTAATGTATAAGTGTCACTCCGAGTTTTTATTAATAATTCTAATATATTTTATGAATAACCGGACGAATCATTCTGCTTCTAATTGGGTTCTTACTTTGTTGAACTATTTTAATGGTTTTAATTCATTGTAAATTTATTTTGCGTTTTAACTATGACTTAACTATATAACTTATTTTGACTATGTATTGCGGATTTTTTATTAGAATTTTATGTATTTATTTATTATCGTTATTTATTATCACTATTTTTTTGCGCACTGAAGAGGAGCAAGTAGAGCTCGAAACGTTTGTGTAATTTTTATTTCAAATTAAGAATTTTCTTCTCAATAATAAAATAATATCGTATTGCTCGTTACACATGGCCTTAATTTAATAATTTATCATTGTTTTTATTGTCATACGAGCTTGAGCATTGGTATGTGATGGTTTGATTAGGTATTAATTTTGCATTGTTTTTTTACGCTGGCCTGAAAATGCGTTATACTAATATTCCGTTTAAATTTCATCGTTTCAATTTTAAGTTCTTATATAATTCATTTGGGGGAGAAATAACATGGAGGTTAAAGCAATGGATTGATTTAAATTACCAAATAATCAAAGCTAGATCAAAGTTGAATTTTTTAAAACATTGTAAATATTTTGATGTCTTACCTAACCACTTGACGTCGTATTATAGGAATCAATTTTGTTTACATCACTTTAGATCGAAAAAAAGGCTTGATAGCTTGCTGTACAGATTCAAAAAACAAATTTTAAATATTGAAATCAGAGATTTATATAGACTAATTAATTTATTACATGGTAAACTTTACAATATTTCCAGTTATGTGGCTAACAAACTGCCAGTACACATATGGAACGAAATTTTAAGACATCATTTCATCTCATTTGACAGGTTTCATAACAGACTACATAACAAACATAATAACAAATTTAATTGGCTAATTAAAAAGAAACAAGACGAATATCTGAGAAATATCAAACCGATTAAACTTAGTTATTCCATCAACAAAATAGACATTCCACAATCAACAATTTCAGTAAACAATAATATAAACAAAGACATTGTCATATATCCTAATAAATTCAGAGACAAACATATTAATCCTCTAACCAGTACTAACGAAAAATGGTTTATTAATTTGACTGACACAATAATTCCTACCAATGTCACTAATCTATTACAATTTGGAAGTAAATTCGGCCTGCCGTTTAAGAATGACAAAAAGTTGGCCATACACGAGTTTATCAAAGATATAGAAGGGAATTCCACTAGTTCTAACATGAAAAATTTAAATACATTACGTAACAATCTGGTTCCACAACTTTCCTATTTTTCACACGGCAAAACTAAGTTTAATTCAACTCATGAAGATTTGATTAGTATGCATAAATATACAAGGAGGTTTTGCCATGATAATCCGGATATTCTTTTTACAAGGGCTGATAAGGGCAACGTAACAGTCGCGATGACAAAAGAATATTACACGAATAAGATGGAAGGTTTACTTGAAGACAATAGCACCTATTCTATCATAAAAAAGAACCCATCCTCCAAAATAGAAAAAGAATTAAACGATATTCTTAAGAAATGGCAAAAAGAAGGGTACATTTCTAATAAAGAATATTACTCACTACGTTCCAGCGACTCCCTTCTTCCAAAATGTTATGGTCTCTTAAAAATACACAAGGAGAATACTCCATTTAGAGTAATTGTGTCATCGATTAATACCACGCTTTACTCGATAGCCACATTTTTACATAAAATCATTTCAAATAGTATTCCTACGGGAAAAAGTAATGTAAATAATAGTTTTGAACTTTACAACAAGCTAGCGGGTAAGAAAATTGGTGCGGAAGATATTCTAATATCATTAGACGTGGTTTCACTATTCACTAACATTCCGATAGATCTTGCAATAGAAAGTGTGAGCAATAGATGGAATTATATCAATACACATACATTAATTCCAAAAAATGAATTCATTTCCATGGTTAAATTTATATTGTCGTCAACATACTTCACATTCAATGACATTGTATACAAGCAAGTTTATGGCACACCTATGGGTTCCCCGTTATCGCCAATAATTGCTAATATTGTTATGCAAGATCTTGAAGAATCAATAATTAATGAATTGGACATCGGTATTGGAATATATTATAGATATGTAGACGACATTATTATGGTGGCACCAAAGAATAAAATTGATAGCGTATTGAATAAGTTTAATAGTTACAATCAACGACTACAATTTACGATTGAATACGAAATTAATAGAAGTATAAATTTTCTAGATTTAAACATTAAAATAATAGACAACATCATACACTTAGATTGGTTTCAAAAAAAGACATGTTCAGGTAGAGTACTATCTTTTTTATCGAGTCACCCTATGTGCCATAAAATAGGAGTAATTTATAATCTTATTAATAGGGCATTGTTATTATCTCATCCCAGATATCATAAGAAAAATTTAGAACTGTGTATTAAAATATTATTGGACAACGGTTACCCTATTCATTTAATCTTTAAAGAAATAAATAAGAGAATAAGAGTTTTAAACAATGGTCAGTTTAACAACAATAGAAAAAAAGAAATTGCAGAAGATAATAGCAAGAAAAAATTTTTCGTCATTCCATACATTAATAACATTTCTGAGACAATAGCATCGACAATAAAAAAATCAGATTTCAGAGTAGGATACCGTTGTCTAAATAATCTTAACAAATTAATTAAAGTCCACAAGGACAAAAACGTGCATAACAATAATAATAATGTTGTCTACAAAATTAATTGTAAGGATTGTGAAGCTTCGTATGTTGGGCAAACCAAAAGAAAATTACGCACTAGACTAAAAGAGCATATGAATAATATTAAATTTGATTCCTCCAAGCATTCTGTGGTCTCTGAACATATTATAGATAAAAAACATGCTTTTGATTGGGATAACGTTAAAATACTTGATATTGAATCTAATTATTATAAAAGACTTATCTCGGAAATGATACACATCAAGGAACAAAGGCATGGTATAAATAATAACACAGACACCGAATTGCTTAACAACGCGTATTTCGACATTCTAGAAGAAATATCGAATTTTTAGACTTATGTAAATGTTTATTTTGTGAGATCTGACACCTATTTATTCGACTTTTTAAAAGACTAGACAACAGTCAAGTACTAACAATAAGGCCAACAACAATTAGAAGCATTGTCATCTCAAGTTATTCGGAACAATTTGTAAGCATAAAGGTTCAATATTTTAGTATTTAGTTTAATTTATAATTTTTAATCTTTTTCACATACACATTAGTGGAATCCTATTTTACAATTGAATAAATTCTTTAAATTCAGTTAACAAATATCAAATAATTTGGAGAGGATGAACATAATCATTGCCAGATCGAGGGACTTTCGTCAAATAACGATAAGTGGTTCGTTTGGAGTAATGTATAAGTGTCACTCCGAGTTTTTATTAATAATTCTAATATATTTTATGAATAACCGGACGAATCATTCTGCTTCTAATTGGGTTCTTACTTTGTTGAACTATTTTAATGGTTTTAATTCATTGTAAATTTATTTTGCGTTTTAACTATGACTTAACTATATAACTTATTTTGACTATGTATTGCGGATTTTTTATTAGAATTTTATGTATTTATTTATTATCGTTATTTATTATCACTATTTTTTTGCGCACTGAAGAGGAGCAAGTAGAGCTCAAAACGTTTGTGTAATTTTTATTTCAAATTAAGAATTTTCTTCTCAATAATAAAATAATATCGTATTGCTCGTTACACATGGCCTTAATTTAATAATTTATCATTGTTTATATCTATTTATCTAAATATTTTATAAAAATATATAATAACTTTACAATGTATATACATTCCAGTTTAAATTTATTACATAATTATTCATGTTATTTAAATATAAAGATGAATAAATATATATATATATATATATTTTACTGAATTTATTTTGTTATTGTATATATTATAAACGTTTTAAAATAAAGCAATAATTTTACATTTGTATCATTATAAGAAATTTATCTAAATATTATATATTATGTTGTCACTTACGTAGTGCAACTTTTTGATTTGACTACTTTTTGATGCTAATATTTTAACCTTTTTTCTCGTATTATCAATATAATTATTTAGCGCAATTTTTTGATTTCACTACTTTTTGATGCTAATATTTTAATTTTTTTCTAGTATTATTAACAAAAATAAAATATAATTTATAAATATAATTTTTGAGAAAATATTTTTGATAATGATTAATTTTTGCAAAGAATTATTTTGGCTATAAACATAATTTTTGAGAAGATTATATTTTTTATTATTATAAAGAACTATTTTTGCTGACGAAAGATATAACTTAGCGCTTTTTTTTTACATCTGTGATGTCTTTTTTTGTGGGATTTCACATATTTTTGCAAAGATCATTAAACAAAATGCATTAAAT